>NW_005054329.1:4335086-4344426 GCF_000277835.1 Geospiza fortis | reverse complement strand
TGAGAGCTGCCTCCACCTCTGCCACCCACCACGTTACTCTTCCATTGTTGCTTTGATTTTTTAAGGTTTTCTAAGCCTTCTGATGTTTGCATTTTTGTAATGAGATGTTGCAGTGTGATGTAATACCCTGTTTCAGCTATCCCTGTTCTTTTCCCCGAACTTTCTTACATGCTTTCTGTAAATAACTTATTGCTTTTCATTCTTTTATAGAAGAGGAGAAATTTGATAGACTGTTGGTTTGTCCAGTGTCGTTGGAGAGGTAACACCTTCACCCTCCAGTCCACTGTTGCTTTTAGAAAACCACAAATGTTAAAGTTAGAAAATAAACCTGTGTGTGCAGGCTTTGCAGAGGCACCTTCCCCAACGCCTCCTCCTTTTCCAGGTGCACAGGTCACCAGGGGATTTTAATTCCCCTTTCCTAGTGCAAGGACTAGAGGTGGCTAAATGGGTTTCCCCACATCATCTGAGCTGCTGAAATTCTTATTCAAGGGTGGGAAAAAACCTGAAGAGGAGAGTGAATGAGGAGCTCAATGAGATGGGGCAAACAACACCAGGCTCAGGAAATTCCCTGAGCTAAAAATAGTTGACACTAAAATCTATCAGAGGGCTCAAACACATAACAGGGGATCAAAAATCCTGTTCCTGCTCACTCCTGTGCATCTGCTTGTGGCTACTACAGCAGACAGGAGAGCAAAAACCCACGAAAACCCCACTATTTTGTAGCACCTCCAGCAAAACAGCTGTTGGATTCAAAAGGATGCTACAATCCCCAAACCTTCTTTTTAATTTTTAAAATTATTTTTAAATTTGAAGTCTCCTCCAAGTCTGTTTCTGCTGTGACAAAGAGCATGAAAGAACCCCTCAATAATAAAATCAGCTGCTGCTCCTGCACAGCCCAAGATCAGATGCACCTGCAGTGGGGATCGATTGCCTGATTAGGGGGAATTGATTGCCCCAGCCTCATTAGCATATCGTTAGCACTGACCCCATGGCTGGCCCCACTCAAGCAGGCCATGACCTGGATGGATTAAAAAATGCAATGCACTGGGGAGGGATGGGAAATCAGTGAACAGGAGAGGGAGGGGTGGAGATCCTGGTCGATAACATCCACAGCATTGCCCTGCTGAGGCCTCCAGTGCTCATCACCCATCACTCCTGGAGCACCCCAGGGGGATGCAGATCCAGGGAACGGTGCCCTGCCCATGGCAGCCCCAGTGGAGCATCCCCCTGGGGACCATGGAGGGTTTCTTCAGGAGCTCCAGCCCTTTTGAACGTTGACTAACAGGTTTTTTTTTAGTGCTGTGAGTCAGTAGCCCCAGATAGGATTTCCATCTGTGCCATGCCAGACTGTGCTTTGGGCCTCCATCCAAATAAAGCTGTAGAACTGGTTTGGTTTGATTTGGTTTTAAGGTTGGGGTTTGATTATTTTTTTTCATTATCAGCTTTGCGCACAAAAGAAGGGGAGAGGAGCCTGGGCTGCTCCAGAGGCCCTGTCCAGCCTGAAATTCCCCTTGTGAGTGGCTTTACCTGGGGTCAGGGGACAGCCTGGTCCAGCCTGGCATCCCATGGGGATGGAGAGCCCCGTCCCAGCTGTGCAGGGTGACCTGGGTTTGTCCTGCACACCTGGGCTCTGTCACAGCACGTGGGGACACAGCTTTTAACTGTTTGACCAAACTGATCAAAGCAGCAAGGATGAGCCTCTGGGAGGGGGTGGAAGGAGCAGCTGCTCCCATTCAGCTGGAATAGCTGCTGCCCACTGCCCCAAGGTGGCATTCACCCCAAACCCAGCTCCAGTCCCATCCCTGCAGCACCCAGGTCCCTTTCTCTGGACTGATTCACACAGGAGCCCCTGAGCATCCTCTGCTTTTGGGTGGAGAAGCAATTCCCAGGCCCAGGGAGGGCAGCAGCACTACAAATGCAGTCAGACACGCAGCAGCAGCAGCCCGTGGTTGGACTGTGAGCTAATGAGATCCTGGCTCCAGGCAGGAGCACACTGGGCTCTTGTCCAAGGCCTTGAGCCATTCAGGAGGAGGCAGAGCCAGCCCTGGGTCCCAGCCAGGACAGGAGCCCCAGAGAGGTCACAGCCAGGCATGCAAGTGCAGTTTGTCTGCTCCCAAACATCCTTTGAGCATCCAGGATCAGATCTCTCCTGGTTTTGGCTTTTTTAAATTTTTTTTTTTAATTTTAATTACCTGATGTGACAGCCGCGGGATGCTCGGGGACCACGGGCGCAGCACAGGTGACATTCAGGCAGGGACACCCTGTGCCCATCTCTGCTGAGCACATCAGAAATATCACATGGTGTCCAGCATGGCCTGGACAACATCGAGAGGACACAGGGTGGCCCACAGGCCCCTGCCCTGGTGGGATGTGGGGATGCCACCTCCAGCAGCATTCCCCCTCACCTGCAGGGTGGAGGTGTCCCTGTGCTGGGGGTGTTGTTCAGCTTTATAAGGCATTTTTAAAGTAAAAGCTGCTAACAGCAAATAAATTCTGGTTTCCCAAATAATCAGCACAGATTTGGCTTTAAAAAAAGGGATTTCCTTCCTTCCACGCTGGTGTCTGGGGCAATGGAAAGCTCCAGTGCTATTCCCACACGGGATGCAGCCCTGCCTGTTGAAGCTGTCCATCAGCTCTCATTATGGTTCATTTTGTCTGCTGGGTGAATTATTGCCGGAGACTCGGCGCCGGCAGCCCTTTGCCAGCTCCTGTAACACAGCGAATTAATTAGCGGCGATGTGCTAACTACCCGCGGATCTCATCACCGTAATTGCACCGCGCGCTCCGGCCGCGAGCATCTCATCTCCTATCGATGAGCAGAGCCGCCTTCCCCTCCCACACCAGGCCTCCTTTCCCACTTTCCCCCCTACTCCTTTCCCATTTTTTGGTGCCATTTCTGAAGAGGAACAATTCGTCCGGAGCCCGGGGATCACAGCAGTAGCGAGGAGCACATCCAGGGATGTGGGCATCCTGCAGCATCCCTCAGCTGCTGCAGGAGCCCTGGGAATGTGGGACAGAGCCTGCTCCCCTCTGTGTTTTGGCTGCTGAGCTTCTCTGAGGCATCCCAATCACAGCCAGCATCGGGGTGATGCTGCTCTCCCTCAAGGACACAGCTCCAAGGTGTTCATTCCACCCCTCTGCAGTGGGACAGAGCTGCTCTTCAACAGGAACCACGTTCCAAGCAGTGTTTTCCAACAAAAAAACCCTCCTGAGCTTTTCCTGTGTTTTTCCCATTGCAAGAAACCTGAGTGTCCCACTCCCCCTCTTCCACCACCCAACGTGGAAAATGAGAAAATCCTGTGAGCAGGACCCACCCGAATGACAGTGACCCTCCCCACCCCAGCTCTTCACAGGATGATGATTACACATTATTCCATGAATAAGGAATGTCTCACTGCAGATTTCCACCTGTTCCCAGCACCTCCCTGTGATCCCTGTGGCTTTCAGGGAACACAAACCTATTTTGCAGGCAGCAGAGATGTTTGGAGCCTCCTTCATCTCAAATTTCAAGTGTTTATCTCCTCTGCTTTGCACAGCTGTGCCTCCTCAGGTGGGAATGGGCAGATCAAGATCTTGAGGCCAAGTTTTTGCTGCTGCAGGTCCATAGCCTGCCCCAAAGGAAAAGGTGTTGTGAGCATCATTAGACCACCAAACAGAAACAAAACCCAGTAAAAACTGAGTTGGCAGCTGGATCCCAGAGACTGATTAATTAATTGGCTGATTAACCACCTATGTGTCCAACCCAAGGGGCTCCTCTGCTGCTTTTCTCACCAGAGAAGGGAGCTGGGTCTGCAGGAAGCTGCTGGGGTAGCAGATGTGCTCACTGAGGTGCAGAGAACAAGGAGAACAGCCCCTGTGTGCCTGGCATGTTGGAGATAACTTACTGTTGCTGAAGTATCTTCCTCCTCCTCTCTGTGACAGGCCAAAAATTAAATAACCAATATTGCTTTACTGTTCTCGAGTGCCTCCACCCACCCAGCAAAAGGCAGGGATAGAAAAACTGCTGTGGCCTTCAGGAAAAATAAAAACCTCAAACCAAATCCCCCCAAGCTTCCTCTTTCCTTCCCTTGTCAAAATAAGCAAATGAAAAAAAATATGGAGAATGTTTTGCCACCAAACCTAATGCTTCACACTGTGTAGGTGTTCTCCTTCTTTATGAAATTAGTGTTGGCCAAATTTAGTTATTTTCACATCATTTCAAAACAAAGAGTCAAGATACTCCATCTTTTAAGGATTATGAAGAAACATTTTGACACAAAACCCAACCCCCCCATTCATCAAGTCCTCATCTAATTCAGCACAAGTTCATGAATAATTTTCATCAGCCTGAAACCGCTCGTGGCTGATGAGACTCAGCCCACAGTGCCCATCAGGGTGGGATCCTCTCCCCAGCAGTGCGATGTCCATCAGCTCCTGGGAGCCCAGGATCTGCTGGGAATGGTGACCCCAAAGCCCCTGAAATTTCCTCCCAGGCCCAATGTTTGCCACAGCAAACAAATGAAATCCTGGAGGAGTCAGGAGATGTGGTGAGAACGCTCCAGAACACCTTCCTCCCCTCGCTGGGGCATGGCCACATCCCCACCAACGTTCTGCACCACTTCTGCTGCTCTGGCCAACAAGAGCTGCTTGGAGGGAAAAAGAAAAGCTCATCAAAGAAAAGCCCATCTAAGAACAGCCCATGCTGGAGTCAAAGCCATAAACCTGGGCCTGTGGGGCCACCGAGGTGTGTTGCCATGATGTTTTATGAAAAATCCTTTCCTTAGGATCTTTTCTCCTGAGAAGCTGAGAGGCCTCAGAAACAAAATGTAAGCATTGATTATCTGCTGCTGTGGAATGCAACAGGTGCATCTGTGATTGGTCTCATGTGGTTGTTCCTAATTAATGGCCAATCACAGTCCAGCTGGCTCGGACTCTGGTCAGTCACAAGATTTTATTATCATTCCATTCCTTTCTATTCCTTGCTAACCTTCTGATGAAATCCTTTTCTTCTATTCTTTTAATATAGTTATAATATATCATTTTCTTTTAATATTATATATATCATAAAATAATAAATCAGCCTTCTGAAACATGGAGTCAAGATTCTCATCTCTTCCCTCGTCCTGGGACCCCTGTGAACACCACCACCGAGGTGGCCTTTCCCAGGGCAGGGTGAGGGTCTGTCCCTGTGCCCTGGAGAAGATCTTGGCCATGCAGAGCATGAGGGACACGTGTCCAGTCTCAGTTTTTCTCTGCCCAGGGGCTGCAGAAGCCCCCCAGCAGCTCAGCTGCAAACCCAGCACCCAGGAAGGGCACTCTGGGCTCAGACAGCAGAACCTGGGGTGGTTTGGGGGGCAGGAAGGCAGAGAGCTCCTGCCTCACCTCCCGTCTGCCCTCCGTGCCAGGCTGATGGCAGCAGCAGTGCCTGCTGCTCTCAGGGGCTCCCAGGCAGCTCCACAGAGCTCTCAGCACTGCAGGGGCTGCCTCTTGCTCTTGTTTTCCTAAATAAACTTCTCCACAGCCAAGATTTTTCCACACTGACTTGTACTGGCATGAGCAGCTCCCCCCAGATGTGGCTGCAGCTGCCTCCCTGCACCGCCTGCTTCTGCTGGGAACCCAGCTACAAAACTTCTGGCTGACTTGCAAGAGAATATTTTTATCATTAATTTTTGCCTTATGAAATCTTTTGAACCCCATTCTCCCTTCCTGGGATCTCTTGGAGCCAGCCCGTGGGTGTTCAGCGGAATCAGGGGGTTAAGCTGGAAATTCTCCTCCCAACGTTCACAACTTTGCACAGCTGGTTTTAAACTGATGGCAAAGATTTAGGAGGGTTCTCAGCTAACAAATGCTACCAGATCACCTGGGAAACATTAAGTACCATTTAATCACAGAGGTTTCACCCAGGGCTGGGGGCAGTTTTGGCAGCCCAGGCTGGGCAGATGCTGTTTTGCCAGCCAGCCAACTAAATCTGGCCAACACTAATTTCATAAAGAAGGAGAACACCTACACAGTGTGAAGCCCTGTGCCCAAACACCCCCAGAGAAAGTTCCTCAGCCCCTCTCCCCTCCAGGCTCTGCTCCCACTCTCATTTCCCCTGATGGTGAGACAGGAGCCAAGGCATCATCCAACCCCCTGAAGTGCAGGGCTGGGAGCAGCACAGACTCCAGAGGGGGATTCGAGGTGCACCTGTGAGCAGGGAACACCTCGGGGCAGCATCTCCCTGCAGGCAGAGGCTGCAGATCCACCCGGTGCCTTCAGCTGGTGGAGCCATCCCCTCACTCTGGGACACTGCCCCTGCTGAGAGCCTCAGGAACACACCAGCCTCGTGTGTGTGAGAAGGAAATAATGAACAAAAAAATAAAAAAAAAAGGAGGAAAAGAGAAAGGAGATTAAAAATTATAAACGGCAACAGACAACAACAACAACAAAAATATACAGCTTTCTCCTCAAACTGTTCTTTTAGTCCCAACAGCGTCTGCTGTGCAGAGCTCACGTCTCAGAATTCACAGCTGCTCAAAAAACCCAAAAAAGCTCATGAATTATTTATCCCCGCTCAGATCAATCCTTCAGCGGGCTGTCAGTGAGGAATCAAAGCCCCAACAAGGCAGGCAGGTGAGGAAGCAGCTTCCCAACTCCCTGAGTGACCAGCAGGTCCCTCAGCTCTCCTGCTGCCCCTCACCTGCCCCATCCCTGTCCTCCCTGTGGCCCTGGTGCCCATCACACACAAATTATAAACTGAAATACTTTAAATTATAAACGGAAAATTTAAATTTAAATTATAAGCTGAAATAAAATTGATGGCAAAGGTTTATTCCAAGGAACACAGGGAGGTTTCTCCTCCTCACCCCCAAGTGCAGCCATTTCTCACAGCACAGCCCAAGGGTGCTTTATCCCCAGCTCTGCCTCCCCCAGGGGCTCCATCTCCTGCCTGCACCCTCTGAAACCCTCAAAATCCTGGGTCTCTCCCCCACAGCCTCTTCCCTCTTGTGAAACTGGCAGGGAAGTTAAAAAAAGAGGATTTGCAGCAGCTGAGGGAAAGAACCACAGTGACTCCTGTCCCCATCCCCATCCCCATCCCTGTCCCATCTCTCCAGGGTCTGTCTGTCTGTCAGGAGCTGCACATGCAGAGGAGAGCAAAGGACAGGGACACACAGGGGCTGGAAAAATTCTCATTTGTCCACCCAGTCTGGTGTGGAAGAGCAGAGAGGGTGGGATGGAAACAGAGGGAACCTTTCAGCTTCTTTTCCTCTTTGCTTTTCAGGTGAAAAATCCGCCCTGCAAAGAGAGGCGGCAATGTCCCACCAGTGTCCCCAGGGCTGCTCCAGGCTCTGAGCTGGGACTGGGCGTGCTCCCAGGATCTTTCCCAGTCACACCAGTGGGAGCAGCAGGGGTGAGCCTGGGCTGGGGAATCTGAAGGGTGACGCTGGAATGGGGAATCTGAAGGGTGATGCTGGAATGGGCACCTGAAGCTTTGCCCCCTTCCAGGGTGAGGATCTCTCAGTGAAAGCACTGAGTTCAGTCTCTGTTTTCCCCACATCCCGAGTTTCCTGCTGTCAGCTCCGGTTCCTGCATCACTGCCGCTCCTCCTGGAGCATCTCCGTGTCCCTGGGTGAATGCAGCGCTGCTTAATTAGCGCCGGCTCCTCATTAACTCCGGTCCGGAGCTCCCTCCAGCTGCAGCTCTGCTCCTGCACAGCCCAGCCCGGCTCTGGGAAAGGCAGGAACATATCCAGGACACCAGATCCCCATCCCTGCTGTGCCCCTGGGCTGGGATTTTCTGGGAGGAAAGGATGAGGAGATGTGATGCTTGTGAGGAGCATGTTTGGATCTCTCTGGCTGGGCCAGCACAGTGTCCTGAGCTGCCACGAGACAAACACCTCACAGGCTCTGTCCTGCACTGCCCAGGGAGAGGCAGTGATAGATTAATCTGAACAAAGATTGATCCATAATTTATGCTGGTGTTTTCACTCACATGGGGCTTAGACAGACTTTGATATGATGTGATGGGGTCGGACCCACCCTGCTTTAATTAAACATGATGCTGAAAATTAAAAGGAAAACCAATTGGCTACTGGAACTGCAATCAATCTGTGATCAGTAACAAGAGACTGATTAAAGAGGTGATGGAGCAACAGGAAGATACACCAGACGCTTCCTGAAGGCGAGATTAGCGGCGCCTATTGAATGTAAATACAGCTATTGGCATTTTGTCACGGCGTGGCCTTTAGCAGCCGAGCTGTTTGTGTGCCTTGATGAATGGCTTTGCACCAGGGGAGGTGCTGCGGGAATTCAGGATGCTGGAGGCACTCCCGGAGCAGTAGTGGGGGAGGGATGGGGACAGGGAGAGCGGCAGAGCTGAGCCCCCTGTGCCCATCACGCCATTTGGGTTTTCAGCAGGGAGCGCCCGCCTTGCCTGGGCACAGCAGGGATGGGGATCGGGTGTCCCAGGTGTGTTCTGCCTTTCCCTCTGCCCGGCAGGGATGGGGATCGGGTGCCCCAGGTGCCGTAAAGCGCGACTGTCGTAAAAGGTGTCGTAAAGCACGACTGTCGTAAAACTGCCGTAAAAGGTGCCGCAAAGCGTGGCTGTCGTAAAACTGCCGTAAAGTGCGACTGTCGTAAAAGGTGCTGTAAAGCGTGACTGTCACAAAACTGCCGTGAAGCGCGACGGTCGCAAAAAGTGTCGTAAAGCGCGACTGTAGTAAAACTGCCGTAAACCGTGACTGTCGCAAAACTGCCGTAAAGCGTGACTGTCGTGAAAGCTGCCCTAAAGAGGCACAGCAGGTGCTGGGTGAGGCTGCTAAACTTCCAGAGCTCGTTATCCACTGGGAGGAGGATGCAAACCACAGCGAGAAGCCAAGATTAAAGAAATCCCCATTTCTGCACAAATGCCAGTCTAAACGCCCTGGAAGAACAAGTGGTTTTGCCCAGTTTTGGAGGCCCTGGATCTGCAGGGTCAGTGGGAGCAATGCTCAGGACAGGAAAACCTTTCTCCCCTGCCCTGCTGCAGAATTCCAAGTGATCCATGGAAACACAGCTGGTACCTGGAGGCAGCTCTGTGTCAGAGGAGATGAGGAGCACAGGAGGTGGCTGTGATGGGCACAGCAAACCAAGCAGACACAGCAGGAGGTGCTGCTGCCCCTCAGCCCGAGCATTTCCCCCTGTGAGCTCCCCCAGCCAGGAGGGGTTTCTGCTCCTCTGGGGCTGGGCGAGAGCCTGAGCTCAGAAATTATCCAGCAATGCTAAAAACCAACAGAGCCTTGGAGCACCTGAGAGGTCCTGTGAGGCTCATGCAGAGCCGGCTGCTCCAGCACTGCAGCTGGAGAGCAAACATGCCTTTGGATGATGAATAAAGATGGAGAAGA
>NW_005054329.1:4287464-4335076 GCF_000277835.1 Geospiza fortis | reverse complement strand
TGCTCCCATGGCTCTCCTGCCTGAATACTAATTGCTGGTCTGAGCTAAGACTGCTAAAAAGCATGTTTGGGGCCAGGGTCTGGAAGAGACTGCAGTGCATTTGCATCATTCCGGGGAAAAACAGGTGGTTTTGCTGGATTCAGAAAACTTCTGTTCCTGGAGTAAACTTTGGATGCTGCCAAAGCCCGAGAGGGGTGAAGGGCTGCATAGAAATAGCTGGAGAGCGGGGAAGCATTGCCAAGAGCATCAGCTCAGCTCGTGAGTCAGCAGCATTAGCTCTCACCTCAACAAGCAATCTGCAAATTGTGCAAATCTGCTTTTCACAGTTCACCTAACCTGCGAAATGGCCTCAGATTTACAGCCCCGGTGTTCACGCTTAAAAACAACTGAGTTAATGAAGAACTCGGAGGGAGGGGGGGAATTGCACAAAATTTGGGTTTCACCTGGAGCCCTGGCTGGTGCCATCCCCCACGAGGGTTTCTGTCCCATCCCCACAAACACCTGGGGCTGGTTTGTCACCATCACATTCTCTGAAAAATCCCTTCGCCAGGATTTCTTCTCCTGGGAAGCTGAGAAGCCTCAGATAAAAATGAGAACAATAATTACCTGATTCGCTTCTCCTGTGTTTTGCGGCTTTGGAATGTGGTTTGGACATTGTTTACCAACTGGTCATTGTTTCATTGGCTTCATGTGAATTGTTTTAACTTAATGACCAATTATGGTCAGGCTGTGTCGAGACTCTGAGGAGAGAGTCAGGAGATTCATTATTATCTTTCAGTCTTCTTTAAGTATCCTTTCTCTAATCTTTAGTATAGTTTAGTATAGCATTTTTTTACATAATATAGTATCAAAAAATAATAAATGAGCCTTCTAAGAACATGGAGTCAGATTCAATCATTCCTCCCAACAATGGGGGACTCAGAAAATACCACACTGGTTCCTGAGCTGTGCATCCCCTTTGCTTCCCTCTTTTTCCACCTGCTTGCTGCAGCTGCAGCCCCCATCTGAGGCTGAGCTGGGGGATTCTTTGATAAGGCAAAGATTTCCAATCCTTTTGGATTAAAACCCTCCCGTCATCAGACGCAGGGCGGACAAGGAGATCAGTCTGTGCAAGGAGAGGATGAAAGGGGCCGTGTTTGCCCTCCCTTTGTAAAGTGCTGAGATCAATACCAGTTTCCACTGGGATAAAAGGGCCAGCTCGGCTGTGGGGGAATTGCTGGGGAAGGAGGAGGCAGGAGCAGAGTGGAAGGAGCCACCCCAGGCTTTACCTTTAAAGTATTTTTAGCACCGAGCTCAGAAGAAAAAGCTGAATAGTTCAGAGCAGGATGAGTAGAGGACGTGGAGGAGTTACCTTTGTGCACAGGTCCTGGAGCAGAGCTGGGAATGAGAGGGAGCAGAGGAGAGGGGGAAAGGCTGTGACAATTCCATCTGCTCCTTGCACTGAGCTTCTGGAACGTGTGTGACAGGAGGGTGGTGGCTTTGAAACCTCTCTCAGGGCCTCACCCCTTGGATTTTAGATTTCTGAAAGAAAATCCATCAGTTCTTCATGCAGGGCTGTGTGTGAGAAGGTAGCCTCTAGCCCCGTGTGTGTGAAATCCTGGTGTTCAGTAGCCCTTGGGTGATGCTCTGGATAATTTCCAGCATTTTGTGGAGCTGCTGCATCCCCCGTTGCATTGCTGCACCCTGGGGCCTGTCCAAGATCCATGGAAGCCAGTGGAAAACTCCCATTGCCATCAATCAATCCATGATTAAACAGAGGCTGTAAAGCCTGTGATACCTGAGGGATGAAAGATATAAATATTACTCCTTTTCAAAATTTACATTTTAAAGAAATGCAGTTTTCCACGATCAGTAAAAACCCAGCACTGCTTGTTGTGGTGAAACTCAGGATTTTGTTCTCCTCATTTCAGGAGACACTGAGCACAGGGGGAAAGCTGCTGAAATCTGAGTACAAACCTGGAGGACAGAGAGGAGCCCATGTGCCAAAAGCTCCTCAGGCTGAGGGAAGCTTAAAGCCAGGAGACTCTGCAGCCCCAACGGCCTTGGAGTGCAATAAAGAAAACACAAGAAACTCTAATTTTTTGCAGCTTCCTTGAAATAACAGGGGAAGAGGACAAAATGCCAGGTAACCCAAAGTTATTTCTTTGAAATAGGAGCATTAAAAGGACCGGTTTTATCTAAAGGTGATAAAACAACAGAACTCAAATGGCATCCAAGGAGACCAAAAGCACATTACTCGGTGCTAGGAGCCTTACAGGGGAAAAGTTCTGCTTGGCACCACCAATTTAAAGTGCAGCTTAAAAACCAGGGACTTCAAGGTGGGTTTTTTGTTTCTGTTCTGTTTCATTTTTTAAAAAAACAATTACTTTGCCTTTGGAATGCTCTTCAAAAGCTTTGCTTTCCCTATCCAGCAATTCTCACACCGTGCTGGTGCAGAGCCCTGGTGGCACCAGACTTGGGAAAAATAAAGTGAATCCACTTTTAATCTCAAGGGCTGAAGGTGTTAGGTTTTGTTTATATCACCCCTATTTAATGTTGAATATTTGCAGCTCTTCTGATAACCAGGGTGAGGGTGTATTGATTTCTCCACCTCGTGCTATAAGGTGGCTTGTATTAAAAAAGAGATAACTCAGCTCTTTTCTGGTTCAGAGCCTGCCCATGTTTGACTGTTTTTTAAGCAGCACCCTTTCTCCCCCCAAAAAATCCTTAAAAATATTCACAGATGAAAACTAAATACCAGCCTTTCTGCTGAGTTTTGTAACAGTCCATTAACAGTAAAACAATCAAAAGGATTTTTAACAGAAGCAAATTAACCAGTTTAATTGATTTAACAGGAAACTGAGGTGTCAAATGTGGGATGATACCCAAAGATGTGTGAGGAAATGCATGGTTTTAAAGCTTCCTGAAGAAGTTTGGGAATTTCTGCCTTGCAGAGGGCAGCAGCCCCTGCACACCTGGGGCTCTGTGGGGACCAGCTGTGCAGATATTGGAGAGCTCACCTGTGTTTTCCTGGCACAATCAACACGGCTGCCAGGTGAGTTTGGCAGGACTTCCTTGCTGATCCCCCCACTGCTGCTTTAAGGCTGGGAGAATGTCCTGTCACAGCAATTTAAATGTTTCCCAGCCCGGCCTTTCCACTCTCCTACCTCAGCAATTTGCAGTTTTAATTTCACGGATGTTTGTAATTACAGCGAGGGGCTCGGTGAAAACAAAAAGCAAACCAGGAGAGCTTGGCAGCTTTTCTTCTTGGCTTGTTTTGTTGAATACTCTGGGATTAATTTCCTCATGGTTTTCTGTAGGAGAAAAGTACTTAATGCAATGAATAATTTGGCTATAACCTTCCAGGACCTCAGACCCAGGTGGCACCCGAGCTGAGGCCAGGAGCACATCCTGCAGCAGCATCAGTTGCTTCATCCACAGATCCAGGGGAGAAAAAACACCCAAAATCTCAGGGAACCACATGCGCCCTGAGCAGAGCAGACCTTGATGTGAAGGAGCAGCACGGTTTCTCTCCCTCCCCTTAGCTGGGAGCACATTTCTGTCAGAAAACCGAGGTTTGGGAAGCTCAGGATGAAGGGTTTTGGAAGTGCGAGCGTTTCATCAGAGTCACCTCCCGGCTCAGGAAGAATTCATCACAAGAGCAGGATTGATAGGAGAGCTGGGTAAAACCTCAGAGAAAGAAAACAAAATCTAATTAAGCCTCCTGTTAAGGTTGTGGTTTAGCAATTTTTGCTCAAATTCAGCATCTCAGGACATCACCCAGCTTTGGCTGGCCCTGCCTGGGCAGGATGCTCTGTCCCCTCGCCAGCCTTTATTCCCTCCCAGCTCCCATTCTCCTGTGACATTTCCCTTCCCCTCAGGTCCCCCAGCAGGTTCCAGCCTCACCAGCTCCAGGAACTGATGGCTGGCAGAGTTTTTCATCCAGCAGAAAATGAGCAGTGCCCACGGGTCACCTCTGCTGTGGCTGCTCTCCGGATTGTTCCCAACCCAGGGGAGCCCACAGCCCATTGTCACCCCGAGCCCCGGCTGGTGACACTGTAAAAAAGCACTCCTGCTTTCTTTTCAGCACTTTAAAGTGGGATTGTCAACAGTAAGTAAAGAAAAAGGGCTAAAAATACCGTAATAAACCCAAAATGCAGGGAGGAATTGCAGATGGTGAGAGACAAGGGCACGGCAGCGCTGCACGGGCACAGGCTGCTGCTCCCCTCCATCAGCTTTATTTTTATACCAAGGCTACACTGAAATTTCCTGCTCATAATTCTTCACCTGCAGATGCCAAATGAGCAGCTTGTTGTGAAACTCAGTAGCTGAGACGTTGGTAGCACGAGTTAATTGCAATTGGGTACATAAATCCCAGCCTGCATTACTGTCCCTCAGAATCACGTTCTCCACGCAAATATTTGTTCTCATGAATTCGAAATGATCTCACAATTAATATTTTTCACATATTTGTTGTTTTCTGGCAATACTCCTGAGCTGATCTGCAGGACTGTTGGAGATGTTGAAGACCAGAGTGGGGCACCTTTAAACCCAAAACGCTCAGTCTCAGCACCTGAATAACAAAACTTCTCTGTCCTTGATCCTGGTCCTCTGGTTTTCAGAGCAACTTTTTAATCAGCACAATCCTGTCTATCACAAGGACTCCCATTTTAAATTAGCCTCCTTATTAACATAAAAAAGTAAATAAAATGAGAAATGCTCAGCTGTCCCTGGGTTCTCCCAACTCAAAAGACAATAAAAGCTCATTTACATTCCTATGCCATACTTCATTTTTTTTTAATCCCCCTTTCATTTTTATGACACAAACCCAGCAATCAGGTATTAGTGCTGCTGTTGAACTTTACAGAGGATAAAATGCCAGCTGATAAAAAATCCTGGTTGCTGCAGGGACACACCCCTGTCCTTCCAGAGGGTCACTGCTCTCCTTGTGTTAACAAGGAGCAAGTCTGGAGACGTCTCTTGTTTTGATCATTTGCTTTTAAAAGGGAAGAAGAAAGACAACCTCACAAATTCCAGCAAGTTCATGACACACACATATGTCTTTATAGGAACTAATTATCTGATATTGCAGTCAGTGTCCCTCAAAGGAAGAGAGGAGACACAAAACAACCAATTCCCTCCTTACCCTGCTGCTTCCAACCAGGGAATACCCATGGGAAAAACATCTGCTGTCTGATGTGAAGAAGCCCAGCTGAAGCCACCCCTTCCTGTGTTCACCTGCAGCAAATCTCCTTTTCTGAAGGACACCAGGTGAGTTAGGAACAGAAGCTCTGACTTTCAGTGCAGTGTTTGTGATGAACCAGGGCATTGGAGACTCAGGCTGTGGGATTCAGTGACAGCTCCTGCCCAGGGCTGGGGGAGGAGGAGCAGGACATGGCCTGAAGGACCAAACTCTCTGGTAAACCTGAGTTCAGTCAGCTGGAGGCTGACCTGCCCCCCTCTTGCATGGATGTGAACTAAACCCATGCAGAGATCCATGCTGGGGTCACACCAGCAGAGGTGGCAGGAGGAATTTCTGAGGCTTCTCTGCAATTTTGGGTGACAGCTGGAAGGGGACCCTGAGCCTGCTGCCTGACCCCCTCCCTGCCAGCCTCTCCCACCCCCAGGGCTCAGCTCTGGGTGTCCTGGCACAGAGCAAGGGCGATGGATTCCCAGGGAGATGCTGGTGGAGAGTCCAGGCACAGGGGTGTGAAGGGGCCCAGTCCTGCACTGCTCTCCTGCAAACCCTCCATGGCAGGGGACTTCTGGAAGGTTTTGCCACATCTTTGGAATTCACAGCTCTGGAGACACCAGAACAAGCTCTGGAGACAACACTCAGGATGGGGATCCTGCCACACACCAGAAACCCCAGCCCTGCTCACCCCAGCCAGGGCTGCAGCCCCACAGCACAACACAAGAGACTGCCACTGAGAGACAAATATCCTCATATTTAAGCTGCATTTCTACCTTGGAAAGCAATTTGCAAACCCACGGAGCGATTCTGACAAGCCTCACTGAAACCACGTTCTGAGTTTGCAAGAAAGATGCTTTTACCCACCTGCCAGCCCTGGGATTCATCATCATCAGGCCTCCAAAGTGCTCTACAAGGCAACCCAGCTCTCACTTTTGCAGAATTCCAGCAGCTTTCGGAGCGTGGGGTGGGTGAAACCTGTGAGCCTTCAGGGGGTTTAGCCAAGGATGTAAATTTGGGGTTGGAGAAGCTGCAGGAGCCCTGTCAGGTACCCAAAGCTCAGTTGGTGTGGCCAGGGCTGCTGCACTGCTGTGAGGGGATTCCACTCACTCTTAAAATTTAAAGCTGTTGGGAGAGGCCAAAGAGAAAAGGGAAACCTTTCCCACGTGTTCTTGAAGCCCTTCTCCAAAAGGTTTAGCTTTGAAATGGGAATACACCAACAGCACTCACTGTCTTACTGCATTCCTGGGTAAAAACTTCCCTGTGGATTCCTCCTGCTGCTGCACAGCACCAATTAACCCAGGGCCTAATGCAAAAAATGTATTTGTTTCTGAGCAGACGTTAAAAACTTTGGGAAAAGGCGACAAATATACAAGAAAGGAAAGAGAACTAAAAGGCTTTGGTTAGAAAATTAAAGTTGTTTGCCATGGCTTGATGGCTTAATCAGTCGATCAATATTTTTCACAGGGCAGGCGGGGAGGGAGCCATGAGCTGTGATGAAAAATGCATGAGGGGACAAGGGAGACCTGGGAGTAGAAAATTAAAAAGTCAGCCTGTTACATTTGTCCAATATTGGCAGAGAAATTAAAACAGTTTGGGGAGGGGTGCGGGGAGGGAAAGGGGAGCGGCTGCGGATCTGCTGCGGGTTCCCTTCACCAGAGAAACGTGGACATTAATTAAGTTGCTTTCTTAGCAAAAAGATGGATTTTGTAACCTTTAGCACTCGCCAGCACCACGAGCACAGCAGGAGGGGTTTGCACAGGGGAAATAGAAGGGATTTCTTGCCAGAGGAGCAGGCTGGGCTCAGGGAGGTGACACCGAGTGACAGTGGCCAGGGCCAGGGGCTGCAGCTGCCCTGCAGCAGGAGGGAGCTGGATGGATCCTGCACAGGAACAACCACACTGGGATGATTCAGCTCTGTCACAGCCAGAGCCACCACAGCAGCTCCTGTTTCTGCATGAGCATCACTTTCCTCTTCTTTCTCTGCTCAGTTTGGCCACTCCTGGTCCTGCTGGCCTTGCAGAAATGAGGGTAAGGACAAGTGCAGGCCTGGAAGACGCTCTGGAACAGCTGAGAGCCAACCACTCCTTATGGATCACAGTCCTTGGTGTTTGCCTTAGAGATTGGGACTGCTTTAATACCTGCAACAAACTCCAGTGGTAAAGAGCAAAGTCACTCATTCTTCAACTAAACTGCTTTTGGTCACCCATCCTTTCTAAGGGTGACAAAAATAATTATGATGTCCAGTATCCAAAGCTGAGAAAAACCACAGCAATTTTGTGACTGTGAGAATGGCTCTGTACTTAGGAATGACTCTGTACCAGCTTCCAGCCCTCACACTCAGAGCAGCCTCTGCTTTCCTTGGGAATCCACATCCCAGGGATGACCAGGCACTGCCACCAGGCTCTGGACTGCACAGACCAAATCCAAACTGCTGGAACTCCTGAGCTGAGTTTCACACCCCCAAATATTGGAAAATATTCCAACCTGCTGCCCTTCAAGGCTTGCAGGGACAGAACTCCAAGATCCTGATCCCTCTGCTGCAGCTCAGGGGGAAAGGACCTGACAAAGAGGTTTGTGTTGCACTTCAGTAAAACAAATTATTTTTATACTCAGGTACTTACAGTGAATTCTGTGACTCTCCATCAGACTCCCCAGTTACAGGTTTAAAATTTCAGGCTCAATTAACAGACCTGGACAACGCTGTTTTCTGCAACTAATTATCTCCAAATGCCAAGACACGATTCCACACACGGTACTTTTGTGAACCTCAGGATTTGCTTTCTGCACCATTATTTAAGCATAAACAGAAGGGAGCAGCCAGCAGTGCCTAAAGCAGGTTGGATATCATATTATGACCTTTATAGTAACAAAAAAAAATGCTTATGCTATCAGAAAGCCAGGCCTAATTAGCACAGGAACAGGATGGAGAGTGGGGCTGATTATTTCCAAGGCTTGGGCTCATCCAAGATGCAAACGTTGTTCTGTCTTGGCTGATCTTTGGACTGAGAAGGCTGCTTGGGTCAAATAACAGCACAAAAAGTTTTCATTAGGTAATCCAACTGCAGCTGGGTTTGAAATGGCCATTATCCCACTGCTATGGTAATTCTTCTGTTTGGCGACTGGGAACGTTATTATTGATAATAATATGGAAAAAAAATTAGATCTCATTATTAACATGCTCAAACACACACTCTCATCCTTCACACACAGTGTTCTGCCTCCACAGACATAAACACGGATTTTCTTTCAATTTCTCTCTCCTTCATATGAGCCAGTCCTGCAACAGAAACTTGTCTAAAGGCAGAAGGAACCTCAAAAATTATTCTGCAGCACTGTCAATTTATTTGACACTTAATGGAGTGACAAGGGTCCTCCAGAGCTCCCCTTCCCAGCTCCCAACTCAGCTGATTACTGAAGCCTTTGTGGGTTGCAGCAGCAAGAGGTGGGAATGAGACTGGAATTAATCAAATTGGCTGACAGGGGGTGACACAGGAGAGCAAAACACCGGAGGAGAGACTTCACCCACGACATCCCCGGGCTGGGACAGGAGCAGGGACCTTTCCCCGTGTCTGGGGAAAGGAAAAGCAGCCAAGGCTCAGAGGATGGAACTCTCCCATCCCTTCCAAGCTCAGGGATTGCTGGGAGGGATCCTGCTCTTCTCCAGCGTGCTCCGTGTACATTTTAAATCATTCAGGAAACACGCTGGGTATCTGTGCTGCAGAAACTCTGCTTTAGGGCTGAATTATTTCAGTTGTAGAACACGACTGTCACTGCTCATCACACGTTTTCTAACCACTTAATACATGCAGATTTTGTTAACATTTCTCATTACAATTTCAGTAAAGGGAAACATCTGTTTCCCCCCCGCCTCAGAAAGTTACACTGCATCTTCCAAGCTGCCACATGCCTTTGAAATTCTGTGTTTAATCAATGCCATAATCTCTTTTTCCACAAAAATATCCCAGCACACAGATAAGCAGCCTTGCAACAATTCCCCCTCCCAACATTTCAGCGTGTTTAAATGTTTCCAGTTTTCCTAAAGAAAAGAGCAGCACTGAAAAATCCACACCAAACTCAAAGGTTTTGCTGACCAAACAGCGAAACAAACAGCACAAATTTTGAGAATACAAAATTTATTTCAAGCTTATAAAAGTCCTCAGCATTGCAAATTCTGTCACAAAACGGAAACTGTACAATGGATATTTTCATTAAAGTTTGGAGTAATGATAATTACTGCCAGATCTTCCCAGGCAGATCATTTCAGATCACACACACAGCTTCTCCTCCAAGATGGATCAGTCTCACATGTGCCTCGAGTCAAATGTTTGAGTGCAACCTCACTGCTCGGGACAGGGAGGCTCAGAGTGGAGCCACCAGGGCTGTCCCAAAGCCCCAGGGCTGGCTCCTCTGGGCTCCTACTGCCTGCAGGTGTCGTGGAAAGCCTCGAGGGTTCGGAAGTCCCTCCACGTGGGTGGGAGGCCATCCTGCAGGAACTTCCCACAGCGCTGGCACGGAGCCTGGAACAGCTTTATGTAACTCCTTAACCAGGTCTAGAAGGAAAAGGGAGAGAAATTAAAGAAAACTGGATATGGGTGTTCCCCTTTGTCATTACTCTTGTCAAACAGGAGCAGCACAGACAGAGGATGTGCTTTGGCCAGGCCCCAGCGAGGTGCAGGGTGATTTTATAAACACAAGCACCCTGAAGATTACAAGGTCACTGTAGAGCTGAATTCCCACTTTATTAATCATCCCTTTTTTAGTCAGTTAAGCAAATTCATTAATAGCAATTCCTGCCCTGTGAGCAGGAGGCATTTGCAGCTCCAGAACTGTGAGGGGAGGCGAGTGCTGCAACGCCTCACATCTTTACTGGGATATAATTGTTCCTCCTGGTGGTGCCTTCTCCAGCTGAGCACTGGTTTGTCTCTTGCCATGAGCATCTATCACCCCCTGCTGCACTCCCACTGCAGGCTGGGCTCTCCAGAGCTGAAGACAGAAGGACTCCCACATCCAGCTAATGAACTTCCTCTCTAATGCAATTTCAGGATCAATACTCACTGGTCATAAAAATACTGAGCCATTTTAAACCTGATTACCCCGATGACTACATAGATATAAAATAAATAAAAGGCCAGCAGTGGTGGTGTTTGTGAGGTCTCCAGAATGAGGTGAGAGATGAGAATCTGATTCCATGTTCTCAGAAGGCTGATTTATTATTTTATGGTATTATATTATATTAAAAGAATGCTATATTAAAACTATATTAAAGAAAGAGAAGAAGGTTACAAAGAATGAATAATAAAAACTCGTGACTGACTCAGAGAGTCCAACACAGCTGGCTGTGATTGGCCATTAATTAAAAACAATTTACATGTTTGGATAAACAACCTCCAGACTACATTCCAGAGCAGCAAAACATGGAGAAGCTGAGGCTTCTCACGTTCCCAGGAGAAGAAATCCTGGCAAAGGGATTTTTCAGAAAATATGACAGTAACAAGTAGTGCTGAACAACACAGGGTAAGTTCAGATGTTCCTTCACAAAGTTCCTGCCTCTGAAATGGGTTGTTCCCATCATCACACGCAACAATGAGCATTGCATAACCCAATTCCCACTCAAGGAGATACACAACTAAAACAGCCCTAGACCAGCAGATTTATACTGTGAAGGATGCACATGAATCTTGTCATTTAAAGTCCTATTGAATTACATCGATAAGAGAAAATTGTTCTCTAAAGAAGAGGTCAGCTGAGTTTATTGAAACAAATCCTTCCATCTTCATCAGAGTCTTCTCTATAGCAACCGAACCTTGGGCTGTCAATAAAGCTCCTCCAGAAGAACTAGATCTTGTCTGGGTTGAGCAGTAAATATGGGGACAAGGGCAGCACAACTCTACAAGTAAATTGCTGTTATTTACTTCAGCTTGGATGGGCTTTGCTTGCACTATCAAGAAATCGAATTTTCTGAGCCATAATACAAAAATAGGTAAATGAAGTTAAATTGTGCACTTGAGACATGCATTGACAGAAAAGAAAGGAATGGGTTCTTCATTCCCATCAGAAAATTAGGGCTCCAGAAGATTCTGTCATGAGGATTGCACACGTGACAGCTGAAAGGCCCAACACATTGACACTTGCGCTGGTTTTGCTTTGTTGGAAGCTTTGGTGTTTTCTCTGATCAACACAGCAGGGCCTTGGCTCACACAAACCACTTGTTCTACTCAACATTCATTTTCAGGACCATGTTGAACATGGATCTGACCAGTAATGGTTGCTTTCACCTTTCAAAACCTATTATTTTAAGATGCACTTTGCAAATCTCTCATCTTAGAGGCCTTTTTATTAAACAACCAATCCAGCACAGCAGGGAGGAGAGCCTGACTGCTCTGAAATCACACACTGGAAATTAAGGATGTAAAAGAACTGGTGCTAAACACTCCTAAAGACAGTGAATGGCAAAGTGAGATTTATGTTTCCCAAAGTCTCAGCTGCATTGCTCCAGGTCAAGGGGCAACATAAAGGAAGGAAGTGGAGGAAAAAGCCTGAATTGTAAAGAAAATGTCCCCATATCCTCCTCTAACAGCCAAAATTCATCTTGGTAGAAGGAATCCTGAATCTTAATTCCTTGTATTCACCCTCTGATTAACACGGCTGCTTCTTATGCAAGTTTATTTCACAAATAGGATTCTAAATACAAAAAGAATTAAAGGGGATAAACTTAAATCTGTACATCAAGGTAGAATTGTCTTGGATTAATTTTATTCAGTAAGAGAAGATCTGAATACTCCAGGATTTCCTTGCTTCTCCAAACACCTGCTGCTGAGCTGGGTGAGTACACACAGTCCCACGGGAACAAAGTTTGGATACAAAATGGAACCCTCTGTAAATAATGCCCATCCCTTCCCATACTGGGCAAGCTCCTCAGCTGGATTACTAATTCTGGGAATTTCAATTTCCTCTTCCCAGGGAACTGCCAGTGGAGCAGATTTTGTACATCCAGAACTGTCCAAGGGCTGGGCCAAAGGACAGAGTTTGGCTGAGGGAGTTTTTCCTCCTGTTCTGACCTTTGCAGACAGGAATCATCAGGCCAATATTGACACCTGGACAGAAGAGCCATTCCCAACTCAGTTTTCCAATACCAATTCCCTCAGGGAAATGGGGATGGGCTCTTCATCCCTGTCCAGGGAGGAGACACAAAGAATCCCAGTCTCTGGGGAAATCCCAACTGCATCAGAACTGCCTGATGTCAGCCACTGCAAGCACACTCAAATTGGGCTGGAAAAAGGTGTTTTCCAACAGACTTACCATGAAAGACCTGACCACCACATCTGGCATCTGGGGCAGCTGGTAATGCAGCAAGGCAGTGGTTGCATGATCTGTCACCTGCATCAGACCAAAGGAGAAAAAATACCTTTATTCACTCCCCATTTCACACAAAGCAGTGTTAGCCTGCAGGAAAACCATCAATTCCATGGGGAGGTAGCAAACCAGGGAGTACAAGGATTACTCAGTTTCATTTCCTCTGACATCAGGAATCAATTAATATGATTATGGTTTATAAATACTTGCATTACTAAAAGATTTCTGATAAAAAGCTTTTTAATTTCCCAGACAGAGCCATAGCAAGATCACACATCTGGGAATTGCACATATAAAATGTGTGTTTATAATAACAAGAATAATTACAAGAAAAATCAGGAAAACTAACCAATGCTGACAGACTATTTTTTTTTTTAAATAAGTACAATTTTTCAAATTATTCTGCAAGGGGCAGTTTCTGACAGTTATGATACACTTTTCTAGCAGTATTCAGCCTGTCAGCTGTTATCAGCACAGTCAACAGCTTACTGCTTCTTAGAAATTCCACGTTGAATGCAAGAAATTACTGGAAAAACTCTTTAGGCTGGACAATAAAGAATTCAAAACAACAACACAACCACAAGAGCTCTTTCACAGATTTCAACTCATGAATCTCAATGGTCCCCTCATCAGTATTGTCAAAGCTTCCAACAAAATACATGACTTTACAGAGGGTGATTTAATTGTATTTTCTAGTTCTGGCATGGGAGTGGAGCTCTTCTCAGGGCCAGTCTACAGACTCTAGGAAAGTTTGAGTAAGAGGAAGTGAGAACTGAAATTCCCAGTGCTATTCCCAGCTAGCTCCAGTTGCTCCCCATTTGCAGTTAAGTCCAATTCAGCGATGGGAGTTGGAGCACTCCAAGTTTCACTGGAGACAAGAAAGGCTCGTGCTTGAAGCTATTCAGGGAGGTGGTTTTGCCAAAGATATATTCCTGAATAAATCCATGTATAGCCAGGCTCTCATTCACACCATACAAACTTCCTCCACAGAGCTCTCCATCACATCAGGCTGTCTGAATCCAGTTCTGAGATTTCCTGCTATTTCAGACCCAGGATCTGCTCCCCACCATTCTCACACACCCAGCTCCCTCACTCACATGTGATTCTGACATTTGGAAGGCAAAACTTTCAGGACTTTGCACATCCTGGTGAGTTTGCAAAAATATTCACAAAAAGGACCTCGGCCTGTTTTAGCCATTTCTGTGTTACCATGTAAAAATAAATATGAGAAATAATGTGATGAACTGTGCATTAATAGCACAGCATAACTCAAACCAGCCACTGCTTTTAAACACATCTCATGCAGTGCTCAGAAGCCCCACCAGCTATCTGATTTTTTTGTTTTGAGCTGGTGCTTTTATAGGATAGTAGCAGACATGTCAAAGAATAGGAAGTTCTGAAGATATTTATGAGCAGCCGTTCTCCTTCTGCTATATTTCTACTTCTAACAAACTGTGGTTTGTTTTTTTTTTTTTTCTTTTTTTTTTCCTCCTGAACAACAAAGTTGTTTTCTCTTGGCACTGAAGGAAGCTGCTTAAAAAATACTGCTATTAACAAATTTAAATTGACTGGCCACTTTGGCAAAGTTGCCCATATGCTGTTGCTATTGTAATGTAAAGATAATGAGATTCCTTGGGGAGATGAAAGCCATCCCAGCATTGCTGGAACACTAATAATGCCTTCTGCACGAAAAGAAGGCAATTTCTACCCTAAGCAAGAGCTGATAGCTAAAAAAGATCAAAGTGGGTATCAAATTTGAGGAAGAAAAGTAAAGGAATGACTCCCCACCCCTTCCCAACCCAGCAAAGAACGTGATGTCAAACAGAAGAGAGCTGGGCCATGGATAAACTGCCCAGGGCATGGGAGTGAGGGAGAATTTAACCCCCCCAAGAGAACAGACAATGACAGAAAACACAAACTGATCAAGATTAAAAAAGAAGAGGAAAAAGGAAAAAAAAAAGAGGAGGGGAAAAAGAAAAAATCCCAAAAGATCAATACCCAGCTTTCCTAATGGCAATTCAATTTCACACCAAAGCAAAGCAAAACAAACTGTGGATCTGCCAGCTCACTTAAGGGACACACTTTTTCTTCCAGCCAAGCTGGAATCAGAAACTAATTTATTCTGGGTGTGGGATGATATTTTGTACATCTCAAGGTTTTATTTTATTAACTCCACTTCTATCGTTGTGCCTTACCTGCTGCTATCTAAGTTATCAGTCACTTTCTAATTTCTCTACTTTTTTTTTTTATAGGGAAACATATTCAGGGGAGCACACATCGATTGGGATAGCTCTGCTCTGAACCTTGAAATGGATTTTCAAGAGATCTTGCAGAAGAGCTCAATATTTCACAATTCATCTATTGCAAAGCACTTGTGTTTCTTGTCTAAAAAAAAAAGGAAAAACAAGGCAATCTCCTGCAGCAAAATTCTGCTGAATAAAATAGCCATTGTTGAACTAAGCACTTGGAGACTGAGGAAAAGAGACTTCAGTGACATGGAAAAAACAGATTTGGCAAAAAGTCTCACTTTTTCACAGGAAGAGTTGTAATGCGTTGGATCAGTACTGACTTTTCCAAAGGTGCCACATCCAAAAATGGCTTTATTGGGCTTTGATGACACTGGTTAGTCATACAGCATTCCCAAAGCTGGAAAATCCATTAAAAAAAATTAAATTATACAATTTATAGGTGGAGAAGGTTGAGCAAGTGCTTCCTGTAACTGGGAAAAGCAGCACAAAAGCAAAGACCTAAGGCACAGCTTTGCTCCACCACAGACCAGGTGAATGCAGCTACACCTGGTCTAATAAAAACCATCACATGGCTGAATTATAAAAGCTCTCCTTCTCCCCATGTATTCTATCTCACTGCCAGGAAATATCCTTCTCAAAAGTAAATGCAGAACTTCCTTTAAGAGCCACAACTTTCCTTGCCACTTACTGGTTTATTCCCTCAAGCATGGCACTGACAACTCCATCTAATATAAAGGGATTCTTTAAATCCCCTGAAAGGTTTTTAATTTTTTTTCCCCAAACCCTTGCAAGTTCATGGCCTTAACAGTAGCCTGTAGCAATGAGCTGTGAAGGTTGATCACAGCACTGAGGGAAAGAAAAAGAAAAGGAAGTTATTTTATTAGTGTTTAGATCTTTTATAGCGTGGAAAACTGCACGAATGGCTTTGTTCATTCCCAAGGATTCCCATTACTCAATCTTCTCTCCAGGAACAGATCTGAGTCTCTCTGGAGGGAATGTGGTGCCTGAGAGGTGCTGGGAAGGATGATGGATGGAACAGGCACTGAGGAACTCACACAAATCTCTACAGACCCTTCCCCAGTTCAGGACAGCACCACCACACTCCTCTGAAACACAGGATTTATCAGTTGTTTTCAGAGCTTGCAGTGTTTAGTTATTATTTTGCTTGTTCTGCTTATCTGGACTGGGTCCCAGAGGTTTTATTTCACTCCAGGAGGTCTCTGAGGAGAGGCAGGGGCTGGTCCTGCCCCGGAGCAGCCGTGCAGGTGACCCTGGAGCAGCCCAGCTCCTCTCCTTGAGCAGCAGCAGCAGCAGCAGAGCCCACGCTCTGTCTCATGCATGCATTCATCCTGCATGTGATCTCACTCGGAGATTATTGACAGGAATACATCTTCATACATTACAATACTTATGTGCCCTTGTGCTGGTGAAAATGCCAGCACTTGGGATCACAGGGCTCACAAACAGCTTCTCCAAGATCTGGTGAAAATCTGCTTTGGGGAGAAGCAGATCAAGCAAAAACACAAGCAGTTTGTGGCATTGCTAGAACTGGTGAGACTGTTTAGGTGAAAATAAGGATGGGACTCAGAGATCAGAATGAAATATATGGGTTTAAAGCCTCTGCACATGATTTAAGCAGCCAACCTCTTCATAGTACCCAGCAACACCAGCTATGCTGCTCTTAACTGAGCACCTGTTTGACACCATCTCCCAGTTTGATCCCCTCACAGCAGCTCCAAAATTCTGTTCTTCCCTCTTTTTTTGAATGCAAAGATATGAACATTGCACCATTCTTTACAATTAGAATTTTGAACCCTCTGCACAATGACTGGAATCATGCAGCCTTCATGTATACCAGGATTTAAGCCTCAAAATCTTTCCTTATTTCCTGTTTTATTCTTCCTCTTGCTTTAGTGGATCAAGAGGCACGAGGTGTTAAAATTAGGAGGTTTAAGATGAAAACATTTGCTACTCCTGTGGAGTTTAAATGTCACACCAACATGGCAGCCTGAAAAACCTTTTCTTTGCTCCTTGTGCTTCTGCCCTTTCAGCATTCCCCTCTCTTATTTCCCAGCTCCATTCTCTGGATCTAACCCTGCTGCTGCATTCAGTGCCTGTAAGGTTTGTTCACCCCAGGAGCAGATTGAGGCAGTCTCCAGGGAACTGGGAAAATGAGTGTACTCTGGAACAGAACTGGCCCTCCAGGAGCTGGCCCCCATCAAATCACACACACCCAGGTCCCCTGCCTAGTAAGAAGGAGAGAGAAAAGCCTTGCTGACACAGCCAGTGTCTGCAAACAAAAAGTCAGGACAAATTTAGCTTGGTTTGACAGGGTTGGATTGAAGATCAGAGGTCTGTGGTCCTACAAAGTTGTGCTGCAACCCTGTGAGGATCTGACAGGATGCAGCTCCCCCAGGCAGGGATCTGGGGAGCTCCAGATGTTTTATTTGTATTATCATTGAAGACAGATTTTGGGAACTTGGTTGGGGTTTTAAAGAGGAACAGCCCTGTCCTTCTGTACATTTACAGGCAGCAGAAAGGGCTGCCCACCCTCCTCCATGGGGGCAGCAGTTACTCATCCCTGTCTTTCCTTTTTCCACATTGCCATACTGGTGACTGCCATGAGAAACACATTTCAAGAACATTCAGATGTGCTCTGACACATTTACTCATGATTTTTTAGTGGCATGAAAACATTTGTTCAGAAAATCCTGCAGTACAGATCCTACCCTGGTAACAGAGTGTAATAGTTTCTGTAACACTATTTTATCTATTTCCTTCATTTTGCTACTCCTAAATCACTACTCCTGGGTATTACAAATAGACACAAGTGCAGCTTTAGAGAATAAAGAGGAAATCAAACCAAGCACTGCACCACAGAGAATTTACTATGCTGAACCACAGCATCTTCTGTCACCTGTTTGAAAACTTGACGTGGGTCTCAGCCTTAACTTCTTCAACTATCAGCTCAATCTACACCACCTATTGATTAGAAGCTGCCATCACCTTCCATTTTTATCACATTTCTCAGGCAAGAATCTGAGAGCTCTATGCAACCAATTCAGTGAGAGCTCCTGTGAAGTCAGCAAATATTACCCCAGCCTGAGGGATGAGAAACTCAGCCAAAGAGAGGTGAAGGTGTCCAAGGTAACACAGTGACAGAGCCAGCAACAAAATCTATAAAACTACTATAAAAACCCCCCACAGACAGTTTTTCAGCTGGTTACAGAACACCCTTTCCCTGAAGTCTTTCTGGGTTGGATTTATTTTTTGGTAAATATGAATAATTTGGTATTTATCAAGAGAAAACTGGACAACAGGAACTTAGGAAGAGAACAAAGATTCTCATTTATCCATACTGCAGCCACAGAGGCAGCAGGAAAAGGGGTATTTTATGTTTTCTCACTGATCTCTTCCAGCTTCTGCTCTGAAAGCATCACCTGGACATGAAGGGAAATTTATTCCACTTATTTATGTACCCTGAGTCCTTAACATGGACATCTAAGCAAACTGGACATTTACTGAACTCTGTTATCTTGCTACAGACAATTATATCATCTAAACCTGATTATTTATTATCATTTAACACAAATTTCAGCAATATGACTTTGCCCTTTCAAGTTATTCTAAACAAAACATCCATGAGGATAATTTTATGCCCAAATGAGTGTACAAGCAAACACACACACTGGGAAATGGAGATGATGCAGGTCACTCCATAACCTTACATTTATTCCACTGCAAAAATCACTTTGAAGCAGGCTGATAAACAAATGCTGTCTTACTTCCTGCTCTATTACCCTACTTGATGCTAAAATAGAAAGAATATTTCAACCACTAATCTCCGGGGTAAAGAATCAACTGCAGCAAAAATTCACTTTAATGCCAGGCAGAGAAGGGAGAGCAACCCAGCTCCCCAAAAGCTGTCCTTTGATCTGCAGCAGGGCAATATCCCAGGTCAACATCCTCCCCTCCTGACTGCCTCTGAAATCCTGGAAGGGAGCTGCACAAGCACAGCCAAGATGCCAGAGTTTTGACCCCTGTTTTTAAGCCCTTTCGAGTCCCTGACCCCCATTTGCTTCACAAACTCCAAAGGAGGATGAAAGGAGCCAGAGCAGCAGCTGGAGGCTCCAGCTCCTTGAACTGGGGCTTGAGGGAAGGGAAACTGGAATTTAAACTTGGATCAATGTGAACTTACAGCATTCTGACAAGAGGCCTTCAAAGAGAAATCTTCCCTTCCTTGAAAATAGCAAGATATAGATCTTTCTAAAATACACTTTAACCTTCTTAGCAGTTTTATTTTTATTGCTGCCATTCTCTCATCAGGCTTCTCTTACTTTATGGCACAACATTCATTCCAGTAAGTCCCTCCTCTGGCTTACATCATCATGGGAGGAAGGGCAGGCAAAAATAATGTAATGGAAAATATTTCCAAACTCATTTTGGAAAGGGGTTTCCACTGATTTATTAAACTCAAATTCTCAGGAATGTGAGGGAACAAACCCCAATGAAAACAACAAAGCAAAATCCAAATGAACCTGAAACAGTCCTTTCTCCCCTAAAAGATTTAAACTGATTTCTCATGAAATTTTAAGATTAGTGTAGTATAATCTCTGATTTCCTATTCCAAACCATGAGCTGGAACTGTGATAGGAAATAAATCCAAATTAAATAACACTAGAAGGGATCTTCTTTTCTACTCACAGTTTTCCATCATGACAGATTATTGTTTGCTATTTGCAAGTTGTGATGACAAAGAATAAATTCTGAATTATTTAACATAAGGACCCAGATATTTAAAATCAATTCCACACATGTGCCTTAGGTAGAGAGAAATGATGTGAGACTTACCTTCTGAAAAACTTGATAGTTGGATTTAGACCATATGTCAAGCTACAGTAGGAAAAAAAGAAAAAAGTTATATATTACTACAGATAAAGAAGCACCTTTGGAGAGAAAATGGATCAACAAAGATGCATCTCTGAGTTCACTCTTTTGACCCCTTGCCCTCACCTGCTGCAATCCAAGAAAGGGAATTAATAACATAAGATTTCCTTTGTATGCAATGAAGAATGAACATAGTCCAGCAGAGTTTCAATAAAAAAATTATACATACAAGACCTGTTGAATTAATGAGTTCTCTTTAAAAAAGCAAAATCTTCATTTGTATGGGGTTGTGGCTGATCTATGCAAATATTCATCAGCTTGAGTGTGTTTCTAAAATGAGGGCATTTTTATTAAGTTTATGCTTGTCTTGTGTTGAATAAGTGATTCAGTTACAAACGACACAAAGAGCATTTAGCTGAATTAAGCCAAAGCTTTGGGTCTACTGGGGCTAAATAAAACATCCCTCTGGAAACTGCATTTACATTTGCAGACAAAAATCACACTAAGAGAGATTTAAGGTTGTAGATAACTGCATACATCCATGACTTAAACGTGTACTCAGCTACACATGAACTAAAAGAACAAAATTGAAATTTAAGATTTCTTAGCCCAGTGGTTCTGGTGTTTAACAATTCCTACTGACACGTCAATGCTCTCTTAGCCAGCCCTGTGGAACATCTCAGACTCTGTCAAGGAAAAGCAGCAGGGAAAAACAAGAGGAGCTTCCATCAATTCCAGACTTGCAAATCTTTTTTCCTACAGATCCCAGTGTACTCAACAATTCTGTATGCACAGAACTTGTCACAGGAAAGGTGTTTGATAAAGCATTAATCTCAGGAATCTTAGTCTAGACAGAAGAACTTCTGAGTGAATTTATGAAGCAGGGGTAGCTCCTCTAGTGCCTGATATACCAGGGCTGGACACACGTGCTCTCACAAGGGGGTTCTCTCTTTTTCTGGTACAACTGATTATTTCAGTTCTGCCTTAGGTGCCCATACATTCCAACTGACAGTACAACTCTCCAAAGGCACAAAAAGAGCCTGAAATGAAGGAAGTCATGTGAAGTGAGTAAAACACATTAGAGGGAGGTGAGGGAAGTGAGGAGGAAGGATGCTGAGTCCAAGTGATTAATTCACCATGCTAAAAATGGTCAGAATGCTAAAAGCTCTCACTCTTGTAGGAGCTGCAGTGTGAAGTGGCCCATGTCCAAATCCTGCCCAGCAGTGACTCCTGAGTCCCCAGAGCTCAGAGGGGACAGGATGATGCTAAAGCTTCAGAAGCTGCTCCAGGATCGATGTTTCACAGCTCAGCACTGCTGACCTTGCCCTGAGACAAAAGGCAGCTGATGTCTCAATGTCCCAATGCCTTCTCCAGGCTGGATGGGGACAGGAGTACCCTGAGGCACCTCCCTGCAAACCTGGTAACATTTCCTGGCTCCTGGGGTGAGATCAAGAACTTCTGTGAACACCAGCATTCAGACCTTGACTCAGGCTTGATTTATTATCCCACCTGTGCCTGCTGGGAAGGCAGCACTGCACTTCCAGATTAGAAAGGCCTACACTTGAAAATAAAAAATTAATGTATATTAAAAAAAAAACCCCTGTTTTAATGTAATTTACAGCTTTTCTTTGACTGCAGAGTTGCTGTAATTGGAATGTATAGATGGTTTGCTAATCTCCAGTGATCAAACCAAGTATGTGATCCTCTCTAGTTAGGCTCAAAAAAAAAAAGTCCACTTCAGATGCTGCTTTAAGATGAGTCCAACAGGTTCTGAATGTTCATTAGTTGGCATGGAGATGGGAAAGCTGAAAAAGTAATGAATGCCTGTCTTACAGACGTGATGTTATCCATGTTAAAAAAGGAAGAAAGAAAAAAGAAAGAAAGAAAAAGCCACTAGCCCCTGCTCCATGCATACATCCTAAATGAGTGCCCACCTCTCCCTCCTGAAACTGAGGATTAAGGCAGAGGCAGATTAAAGAATGCATCGTTATAGGTCTATTATTCTTCAACTTTTCACTTTCAATCAAGACACACATTTGTAACTAAAAAACTGCTGAAAACACAATTTCAGGGCATCCTCTGCATGTGAATTAAACAGGGGCTTTCTCTCCCCAGTGCCCCTCTCCCCAGCCAGCCCCAGCAGCTGGAACAAGAGGCCGTTTGCTGAAGGTCGCGGAGCGATTTCAAAGGCGATAACAAACCAGAATGTTCCCTGCATCCCATATCAAACAGGTCCGGTGCCAGCACTTATTAGAGAAATCAGATTCAACCCCCCCTTCACCCAAACACACACACAGCCAGCTTTGAAGTGGTGAGAATGCAGGGATCAGAAATTACCCCAGAGACAGCTCTGCCTGTCTTTGAAGCTTTCCTTTGATACTACTATTTCTTCTCCTCTCTTACGCTAGGAGGCTAAAAGCTGCCTTTTCTTATTGATATGGGGTAATTAATGAAGCCATAGCATTAACATAACCCAAGTTCCTGAACATGAGAATTCAACAGAGACACTTATGTTTCTTTAGTTAAGTCTAAGGGATGCAAAATAGGAATTTGGCTAGTGCCCACATGCCCTGTCAAGGTGGTTCTTGGTCTCTGCATCCAAAGAAAAGCATGGAATTATCATGCCAAAAAAATCCCAATATGATTTTTTTGTTGGCAGGCCAATGACTCAGCTGCCCTGTGAAGATGAGCTGCATAGCTTCATTTAGTCAGGAATCAGGAAAACACTAGTAATTAATTCCCATCCATGGTTAAATTTCAATGCACAACAAGCATGTCACAGTCTGAAATTAAGGGTGGCACTGTGCCACCACTAAAATCATGAGGGTAATTAAAATACATCAGTCTGTGGTGGACACGAAGGGTTAGGATGGTGAGCAACAGCAACTGTGAGCAGGTCCAGCACCCATGACATGTCAGAGCCTGCCAGATCTCACTTATTGTTTTTGCAAAGTGGCACCAAAAATGTCCAAGTCATGCAGCTGGCAGCTTGGCAAAGACATTCTGCAGGGTCTGTGAATAATTCACGAGAGAGGTACAAGAGGCACGTAAGAAATGCAATGATTCTGTCTGTATAAGCAAAGCTTGGAAAAAACCTCCAGAATGGCTGGTCTTGCTTTACTCACTGCAAGCTTAAAACTTCTGCTCTTTCACCTTAATTGTGAAAGTATTTAAATACATAAGAGGGAGAACCCAATTTAGGGAGACTTCAGCAGAGACCACGTGAGGCTGTCATGTAAGCACCTGCCAACCTGCACAGCTCAATGTGTGAGCACACAGCAAGATAAAGCAACCTGGAAAATGCCATGTCAGCTTTCCTGGGAAACTGCTGGTGTGTCACTGTGCAGCTCCACAATCAGGAGAAAAACCCAGATTTGGGGTTTTTTTGCCAGATTTGCCTGACTGAAGGACCAGAGGAGTCTCAACAGCTCTGCTGTTTGCACTTGTCTCTTCCTTTTTTCTTCCCAGCAATGCAGAGTTTGGTAAAAACCAGTGTATTTTCAGTAATAAATGATGACTGCTCCGATCAGAGGGGAAATCTTTGGCCTCTTCTGTGCACAGTCCATTTCTCACTTAGTGTCTGTGTGATCAGTCTCCCAGTGATGGCCAGTTCTCCTTTTTTAAATACCACTGAATACATCTGGTTGCCTCAAACCTCTCTCTACTTGTAGAAAGTCTTTTTCCACTGAATTTCACTTTTTGTACTTAAAGTCCTTTCCAATGTGTGCAGTTTGGAGGGTGACTCAACAGACCCTCATCCAGTTATTTAAGTCCAAAGAAGATTTATCCAGTGTCCCTTCTTCAGCTTGCCTTACAGAAAAGAGGCACTTCAGCATTGCCATATTGCATGTTAGCACCTAGTTCCTCATCTCCCTGTTGTTTACAAATATTAAATGTTTCCTAGGAATACATAAGCTAAGTCCCAAATCAACAATGACTGTGTAAACTGCTCCCTGGAAAAATTATCACCGCCTACTGTGTTCCTGAGGGTTCTCCATATTTCTGTTATTTAATAAGGATGATACTCACTGATCTTTTTCTTACTTTTTTTGTGTGCTTCTCCTTAATGCTGGTGCATTTTTCATGCTATCAGGCTAGCAACTGAGAAGCCAGAATGGTGTAGAAGCCTCACTGAAGTACCTTCCCAACAGCATCTGTTGTGACAGGGAAGGAATTGCAATGGACTCTGTTCCTAACTGACTGCAATCGCTCATTCCCAGCAGGCACAATAAGGAAAGCAAATCATTGTGAGAGCACAATCTTAATTCTTATTCTCCAATTACCAGAGTAGTTAATTAGTGACAAAAAAAAAAGGAGCTCACTGTTTGTCAATATGTGCTCCAGTTGGCAAAACCAGCAAACTATGCATTTATTTAATCTTCCAAGCCAAATTTGTTCATGATTTAAGTGGCTCCAACTGCAATTCTACTTCAGTCAAATGAAATGTTCCTATTTATACCTAAAACAGAGACCTTCAGGTTTGCAAAATCTCTGGGATGCCCACTGGAATAGCAAAGTGCCACGTAAAGGTCACAGGTTGGTGCATCCTTGCAGGAGCAGTCACACAGCCCAGGGTTGGACACAAAGCTAAATGAGTAGAGAACAGACTCCCCTGCAGACTGGCTTAAAGCAAGAAATAAGCCAGGTGTTAACAGCAATGCTCTGGAGGAGCAGAACTGCTCCCCACTGACAGCAGGCAAAGGTTAGTGCCCCGTGCCCAGAGCTGGCCTTGGCAAGTCCTGCTGTCCCCTGGCAGCAAACGATGGCAGAGGAACAATGTGCAGCTCCCAGGAGAGTTCACCTTGAGCTCAACAGAATCCCAGTGCCAGATGCTGAGTTTCAGAAAGGAACTCCTTACTTAGCTTTTCAGCATATATAGCATTATTGTATTTCAAGGGAGCTTCAAAGGAAACTGGATTCATCAGAGAAAACGAGCACACCCAAATGAGGTGTGACATGGGAATCCATCACACACTGTCAGTGCTCTCTCAGCAGACCATCATTTCACTTCCATGCAGAACTTGGGGTGAAGAGGGGCTGCTGCTGGAGCTCTGTATTTATATGCAAATATACAGGGACTAGAGAGCAGCTGCTTCTGTGGCAAACTGGTATTTAAACCTGCCCGTCTGAAAAAAGGCAAATTAAAATTAAGCAATTTTTATTTTACCACTTCTTAGGGCAATCCTCCGCCCTTTGAGGAAGAATGTCTCACCTGGGAGATGGAGCTGCACTATTTCCTTCAGCAGCTCAGCTCCTGGCCTTTCCCAGAGAACAGAGGTTCAGACTCAGAGCTGCTGAACTCTGGGTCAGCACACAACGTGCTTCTGTGTGCTGAAACACAGTTATCACTTCTGAAAGGAAAAGAAGTCTCACCTCATTATAACATGGCCTATGGGTGCCAAATATTCATCTTGATATAATGAACTTCTTATTTTAATAGGCTTCATAATCAGAAGAGAAAGCTCCAGAGAGACAATGTGAAACATGGAGGTATTTAGTGCTGTTACTGGAATGGAGAGTCCTGGTGGATGTCTCAGGAACAGAGACCCTTCCACCCTGGAAAGAGACCTGAGCTGAGCTAAGGCCGTCAGGTCCTGTTAACATCTCCTGATGTGCTGAGGAGAGCCATATGGAGAGTGTGCAGGCACAGGAAATCTCAGGGTTCAAGCAGGGTGAGCTGTTCACAAAATAAATCACTTGTGGAAACAGGTAACACTTGCTGTAGTAGCTGCTGTTCAAGATGTGCTGCTCCTGGCAAGCAAATTCTTGAGGAGCACCTACCAATGATCCTCTCTGTTGTGTTTATCGAGCCAAAAAAACCAGCCCAAGATTTCTCAATGGCTCTCAGAAGAGAGAAAGCTGAACCTTGGGCTGTTGATGTGCTGGTACACTGCAAAAATGTTTTCTCAGCAGACACTATGAACACAGCAACTGGGGTCTAAGGTGATAAATCAGAAATTCAAGCAAAGGCTTCAGAGCTTAGAAAGAACTCAGAGATTTGGGGATGCAAAACCCAAGCAAAACAAGACAGATTTAAAGTGGAACACTGTGCAAACATTCCAAGTCTTTTGCCAGTTTTGCATTTCCAGTGTGCCTGCAGTGGGATCCCAGTTTTCTGCCATGAAAACATATGGAAATGAAGTGCAGTGCTGCTGGAGAGGCTGTGACCTATTGTATTTGCAGAGCCCCTCGTGGCAGGAAGGAATGCTGAATCTGATTCCATGTTCTTGAAGGCTAATTTATTATTTTATGATACTATATTATATTAAAGAATGCTATACTAAACTATACTAAAGAATACTTACACAATCCTAAAAAGATAATAATGAAAACTCCCGACTCTCTCCAGAGTCCTGACACAGCTTGGCACTGATTGGCCAAAGAGTGAAAACAACCCACAGCAGAAACCAACAAAACAATCACCTGTGGGTAAACAATCTCCAAACACATTCCACATGTGAGCACAACACAGGAGAAGCAAATGAGATATGAATTTGTTTTCTTTTTTCTCTGAGGATTCTCAGCTTCCCAGGAGAAAAATCCTGGGTGAAGGGTTTTGGGGAAGATGAAACAGGAAAGCCTTATAAATATGATTGCCTGGCAAAAGATTTTGAGAATATAGAAACTATAAGCGAGATTGAAATGAAAGCAAACTTTGAGATACCTTAGTTAATGAAAAACTGGAAAACAATGGTGTGGCCAGTTGAAGGTGATCCCCTTTTGATGGAACAACACCCTCTGCTTGCAGACAGGCCCAAGGGTCAGAGCAGACCCTACAGCTTGGCAGAAGGGGCCCAAAGAGGAGTTTTTAGGGTTTAAAATGTAACACAGTATGGTAATGTAATGATTCTTATAAGCTGTATGTAAATGCTATAGGATTTCTATCTTGTACTAGATTGGTTAGTGAGAATTAGAATATTCAACACAGAAGAAGATTTATTGTATTGTAATGGGAACCTCGCTCTCTTATCCTCTTTTACTCTTTACCTGTTTTACCTTCTCATCATTTTTACCATGCTCTTGCCTTTTCTATCTTTACCACTCCTTTTACTTCTCTGTGGCTGGCAGCTCCCAGCAGGGCCCTGCACCCACACCCTTAGCAATAAACCCCAAGTTCCTGACCTGGCTTCAGAGATCTCTCCTCTCTGTCCGTCCCCACCATCCTACCCCTTGTTGCTCTTGCAGAAGAGATTTTTCAGGGGATGTGAGTGCCCCAGTGCTGCACCTTGTGAATGCCCCAGTGTCCCACCCTGTGAATGCCCCAGTGCCCCATCCTATGAGTGCCCCAGTGCCCCACCTTGCCATCCTCAGTGTAGACGTTCTCACTGTAGCCCTTGACAATGGTGCGGTCGATGAAGAGGCTCCTCATCACCACGATCACCTTCAGCACCTTCCCCAAGGTCACCTGGGAAGAGCAGGACAGGGACACAAACGGGCTCAGGGTGAGCTGATGGTGTCTGAATTCGTAAGACCAGCGAGTTAACAGCTTAAGTTGATGCAATTTCAGTTTTCAACATTTTATAGAGAGACCAAAATAAAAGATCTAAAAGCAGTGTGTGTTATGAGGAGGAGAGATGCTACAAAGTGCAGAACAAACAAACATTCATTTGCAACTGAAAATGTATGAGTTCACAGAATTCCCTTGTGCAGACATGACACTGCCAAGCAATTCTCTCCATTTTATTAACACCACAACTCAATAACTTGTCAAAAACAATGGGCAAATGTGATTATTTTCAATGAATTTGATATTCTCCAATATAAGTCCACTTAGAGACAAACAATTTGAAAGAAGAATCGGACTCTCCTAATGCTGGCTTGTAAAAGCATACCATGAGTTTAATGGAAAACATTTTCTGTCCAATAAAAATGTAAAATTATTTCAAAGGAAACTACAGCTTAAAGTAAAAATGTTACATTTTCAAAGGTTTCATTTCCTTCTCTGAAAGTGTTAAAGTGCAAAGAATAAAACTAGTATAAATGGAAAATATAGAGGGTCAGTCAGAGTATAACAACAGAAACAAGCCTAAATTGTATTATTGACAAAAATGCAATAATGAAGGCATTTTAATCTAAAAATCGATTTACATTTCAAAGATGAAGTTGTACTTCAATACAGTTAAGATGTGTGTCTAACAAGAATCTTGTCTTTGTATTTTGTTATGCAGAGATTATTAGAGAGTTTTTCCTCACCCACAAAAGCATAAAACTGAGATAAAAAAGAAACAATTAGCTCATTTTAATATTTCCCTACCAGCAGCAGCTCATTTTCTGCCAGTGTTCCAACATTTCATCCTGTAAAGATTAACACCCACTAAAACAAATGTGTTTTTACTGCTGACCTCAGCAGACAAATCCACACCTAAAGAAACCAGTCAATATGCACCTTTATTGATCTGTTGGATGTTATTCCTTTGTAACTTCTGTTAATGACTGCTGCCCATCACCTTGTTCCAACACCAGCAGCCCCAGCCTGAGCTGATTTAATCAGTACAGAGCAGGACAGAGCCACAAAGCCTGGACAGAACTGATGCCAAACCTTTGGCACAGAACAGGGAGAACTTCAGCAGGGAAAAGTCTGAATAACAGGGCAGGACAAATTCACAGCAAGAGAAAAGACAGGGGAACAGGAAGGGGAGACAATGACAGCCATCAAGCAGACAGGCTGCCAGGCATAATGCTGCAAGAACATAAAAAGTGGGTCAGAAGAATGGGTAATTTGTGAAGAAAAAAGTGTAAAAGGTTGAAGGACAGGAAATTGTATCAGGGCATGAGCCATGCACACACCAGGAACCATGAACATGTATGGAAACACCACATTGTGCTGTGAATTTTGGTTTAAATGCAGTATCTTGCCAGGGTGTTCTTAAACAAGATCTAGTTGGTCCTCAAATACAAAAAACTGGCAGAGTTATTTCAGTACCTGGCACTGTATTAATTAAGTTAGAAATGCAAAGTCATTACCCAGAGGTGCCCAAGCTATGATGCTGATCACCCACTGGAATCACAGAGTTTTGTCATAATTGCTAGGAGGAGGAAATGAATAAACTTTGAGAAAAGTTGCCAGGACATTAAGAGTTAACAGTTTTCAATTTATTTTTCTGCATTATTAAAACTGGCACTTCAGTGGGATATTGGTCTGCTGAGAGAACAGACTCTTATTTATAACTTCACACTAGGCATCAACCATACATAACAAAATTAAAAGGAAGAAAAAAGACATTTTAAAGAAAAAGAAATCTTAATGGAAGGAGGATAAGGCTGCTCTACAAACACCCAGACCCAGCTTTCTGTATAATATTTCCTATCCCCACTGCCTTCACACACTTTAGTTGATGCTCCCTTCTTTCCTCTTCCTCTTTCCATTGTGCATTCACAGCACCTCCCATTGCTGCCAGGTAGAAATAAATCTGAGGTTGATCTGAAGCCTGTGTGGGATGTTCCTGAAAATCCTCAGAGCGAACAGTGGAACATAATACAGTGAAAAATCCTGTGTGTGGCACTCCAGCTTGCTGGAATGAACTCACTGCTGGCCTCAAACCTCCTCCCCACACGATTCACCTGCACAGATGCTCCTGCATTAGCTCCCTGCCCTTTTCCAGGTGATTTGACTTCACACCCTTCCAGTGGTTCACTCCCCACTTCCAGAATCATCACAGCACTGAAATGTCACATCCTGCACAATGTCCAGGGCAGGACCTTGATCAGCCACTTGCCTGACCACAGTAATTCAAAATTCCTGTCTCCCATCTGTGTAAGGAGCTGTGGAAACCCAGCCCTAGCTGGATACCTCAGTGAGCTGCCTGAGAAAGGTCCTACAGCTGCACTCCCCCTTTACAGGGGCACCCAGGCACCCTGAAAATCCAAAACTTGGGCTGGGTTGTCAGAATGAGCTCTCATAGTGCTCTGGTACTGAAACAAAAAACTTCCCTCTTTTGTACCACTCTTGTTTTGACAAGAGATTCCTGCAGATTTTACTCTGGCTGGGAGAGAGATCGAGACATTGAGATGATTTCTGTAGGACTGGATCATTAGTCAAGTCTGACAGAAGCAGGAATTTTGTAAAAGAGCAGCTCAGAGAAATTACAGTTCATCGTTTTGAGAGCACTGAAAGAATGAGGGTAGTAGTACAAAGAATGAACAACAGCCTGTCACCAGACTGGAGGATGCTGTGAGACGTGGAAGCCACAACTCTGCTCCACAGCTATTTTCAGGGTGAAGCACATTCCATATTGTACACACAGCAAATGCAATAGCCTTTATTTTTTTCCTCCAGTAATCAACTATTTCCAGGGCTTAATGTTTTTGTTCAACTCTGCTGTATTTTACAAATCATGTTTTCCAGCAGACCATTTTATTCCAATCCCTGCTCAACTTGGCTGCTTGGAGGCCGTGTTCAGAACAGATCTATGTATGGAACATAATTTACACTTAGAGTCATGCAGCTGTGTCCCTCTAGATCACCTGAAAGAATGTAATAAAACACTAATGCCTTTGGTAAACCAGTAATTTGACAGTTCTACTCCAAGCTCCAAAAGTGCGGGGCTCTCCTGGAGGTCCAGACTTACCCAGATGGTCCCAATTTAATGGGCACTGAAATGTCCCTGCATTTCCACAGGTACCAACTGAGAGAAATTTCTTTCCTAGTTCAGAAAAGATACCTTTCAATTGTGACAAAATGGCAACAATTTCCCTTCTAAGCCAAGTTTTCCTATTAAATTTCAACTTCTCCTGTCGATATCCTGTTAAGACAGCACTTGGCTTTTTAATATTTTGCCTGAAGGATATATGCCAACTCGTCCTTGATGTAGAAAATTTTAATTCAGATCAATACATGTACAAGGTCACTTTAAAATTCAATTAATATGAATGAAAAAATATGCCCCACAGTTCTGCGAGCTGAAAATGGAACAGCTGCAAGTTAAATACTTCTGTAGCTTCTGTTTTGGGCTGTGTAATAACAACATACTTCTAACTTCCTTTTAACTAAAGTATACTAAATTCAGACAGTTAAGTTATTCATAAATCCCCTGCTTCCTAAAATGGCAAGCCCAAGAAGAAGGTAGGACAGGCAGCTGATTGAAATCTGCAATATTATGCAGCTTTTCTGACAAAGACATATAAAATAAAAATCTTCTTGAAATATCCCAGTTTTAAAAATATTTTGTCTATCACCAAGATAAATCTCAAGGAGCATCTGACAGACACAGTATGCCAAGAAAGGGAGAGGGGGAAACAGAATAATCAGGGAGAATGACTTAGATAATTTCTTGTAAGACTGCTAAAAAAAGTTCCCATTTAACACCAGTTATAATTATAAAAGAAGAAAGTACCTTTCCAAGTAAGTCAAAATCAGGGTCCACATGAGTTTACAAAATGAAGAGGATCAAAATCAATTTACCATGCCAGAATTCTGCCTGGAGGAATCAGTTTGAATTCCTCCCTTTAATTTTGCCTCCTCACTGAAACTAATATCAAGTGAAAAGCCTTTTTATCAACCATTTAAACAACACATTAACAAATGTTCTTTCTTAACATTTATTTAAGTTTGATATCAGGAAAATGTATGCTGACAACAGTGAGCTGGCCATACTTTGTGAAATGAAAAATTCCCAAAGCTGCAGATTTCCCCTCAGCATTCCAGGGAATTTGCTGCTGATTTGAGCTGCAGATGCTCTGCAATGCAGAGCTAAAAGAAAGAAAACATTATTTTCAGTTAACATGGGCACCTCCCCACTTCTATAAAAAGGAGCACAAGTGTGTGTGTGGTTTTTATTCACCTCAGAAATAAGGCAACATCCAACCAGACATGTAACCAAGCTACAGATTTCCAGCAAAAGGCCAGACACCTGCTCCTTGCCATGGAACCAGCCATAAGCTCAGCCTCCCACTCACAGATCCTTCTTACTAATCAGTACAATGCATGGAAATTGTATTTATATATGCTTGGAAAAAAAAGGTTTTGCATTAAAAATAAAGTTAAAAAGAAAAGAACCAACACACAGACTTTCAACTAGATTTTTTTCCTCTCATTTTTTATGTCTCATCTGCTGCTGGTATGGCTGCTTTTTCCCTCACATGCTCATTATTCTTTAATGATGCCTATTTGTAAATAGCAAGATAAGATGCAATTAAGCCATTAGAGTCTAAATAAACAAACATACTAATTAGGTTCTTTACAAGGATTTCTTTTTTTATGCAAGGGCTGGAATTTACCTTTCATTAGTCTAACCTAATTGCAATAGTGCCTGATAAAAAGTCAACATAAATGAAGGACTTTAAATGCTCCCACCATATGAAGGATGAGCTGGCTCTTTTCCCTCACTAACATTCCCATTTCTCTTAATAAGGCAAAAAAACTGGCACAGGAATTTTGTTCAAAGGTTCAAGGACAGATTTTGCCAGTGGCCAGTCACACTTAGGGAACACTCACTCCAGTCCAGCATTGCTAGAGAAGATGAAATGGATTTTGTCTCTTTTTTCCTTTCGAAATTAAAGCACACCAGGAATTTTACAAGGATGAAAATGATGTGTGATCTTCCACAATATAAATCTATGGGAATATCAATACACACCTGAGAGCTTTGGGAACAGTAACCCTGTGGAAGGAGCAAAGCTGAGGACATTTCGCACAAGTCTTCACTTTTTTTTTTATTCTTGTTCCCTTTTTCCAATGGAAAGGACTCTTCCTCATCTTCCTCATTCTTCATTAGACAAGCAGAGAACACTTTCCAATTTACTCGCCAACCCTTGCTCGCGTACTTTGTTAATTCAAGACATCCTTCCCCTGCCCATGTTACCTCAAACACTGACTTAATGCCCCTTAAATGCTGATTTTAATGCTTTTTAAATGCTGGTTCTCAAATAATGCCAGCATTTTAATGCTTTTTAAATGCTGGTCCTCCATCTTAAGGCACAAAGTGTGCAGTCACGAGTCCCACTGTGAGCTCAGCAGTGATTCCTTAAACACCATCCCAGGAGTTCCCTTCAACAGCAAAACCAAGCTACTGCCTCCAAGGCAGTAAATCCCCAAATAAATATTCATCCTACAGCCCTAAAAATCAGGTGCCCAAGCCACCAAAGGTGACCAGCAGAGCTACATCCCTCCCATGAACTGCCTGCTTTTATCCCTGAGCACTGGTTTTCTGATAAACCACCCAAGAGGGAACAAGGAAGGAAGGTTTACACTGCAAAGCACTTTGGAAATATGAAATTGTTTTAGAAATAACAGCACTGAATTGTTTCCAATCAATACAGCATCGATACTGACTTTAAATCACTTTGCAAACTCCTCCCCATTCCTCCCAGGTCTCCAACATCAGAGTCTCATGCACAGAAATCAGTCTGGTGCCTTTCTTAATGGGCAAATAATAAATTTCAGCATGCATTTTCCCAACAAAAATAAGAATGGTTTTATGTAAAACACTAATAAACAACAATGAGACACAAGGAATTATTCAGTTTCAAGGAACAGATGTCTGGCCTATTTGCAATTAATACAACCCACTGCCACACAATCAGCCTGCTGCAAATGCTGGGAACAAGATCTGAAAGTTCAAATGCAAATGTGTCTGGTTTTAAGGAGAATGAATATAACTCTGTAAAAACCTGCTTCATATTTTTATATGACAGATCTATTAAAAATCTAGGCAGCAGTATAAATTTATAAAAAATTAATTTAAAAGCAAAAATTTGTAAGATAACCTGGAAAGAAAAAAATCATTATTTCTGACCTGAGTTTGGCAGAAACAATTCAGTTTTTTGGGCTGGAAGTTACTTATACATATAATTATGCTTTAGAAACACAAATTACGGAAAACGGTTCCATTACCTGCAAAAATATTTACCAGTGCTTGCAATTTCTGTAGTAGTTCTTTACAAATATTGGGGATAAAAAGAATTTAAAGACAAAGTAGTTCCCAGATGTAGATAAGAAAATAATCTGCTTCTCCAAGCAGGACTGGCTGGGTACATGATGCTAAGGAACTCAGATTTCTCAGCTGGAAAAGTAGGGCTGAAGTTTACTGCCTTCTAAAATCTTTCTGTTATTAATGAATAAATTGTACACAGGATTTGTTTCACACAAAAATATTCTGGATTTTGATAATGGAAACAAGGTATGTGAAACAATCACAAAATAATTTGATTATTATAGTAGGAAAAAGAATCTATCTAGGATATGACTTATCATTCAAGAAAAAAAATAGGTATTTTCATTCATGAAAAATTAGTTAATGTTTTCTGAATACACAAGATAACGTTTATCTATTTATAATTTCTGGCATTTGACCAAGAAAATCTCACAAAAAACCTTAAGGAGTCCACATTTCCCTGTGCTGCTGCTGGAAATTAATTTTGCATTACACAGTTATTAGAGCTGATATAATTCTATGTTTAGTCTATTTTCTACATAGTGCTATTAAAAGATTAATTGAAAAATCACTGGTGAAGACTGGGATTAAACAGCACCTTGAAATGCAACAATAAACTGCTTTTAAAATCAGCTGAGGATCTCACACAGCTCTGAAAGGTTTCAATTATTTATGTGTTTGGCCTGTGTAGCATAAATCCAGACTAATGAGGTACAATTGCTGTGTATAAATCTGAAGCATAAAAAACCTCCTCATTGTCTGGAGGCAGCAGTTCATTTTTCTCACAGGAATTTGCAGATTCTGGTCAGGGAGAGCCCAGCTGAGCACGAGGGTTATTTGCCAGCAGAGCTTGACCAACAGGCTCATACAGCTCCTAATTATTCCAGAATTCCAGAATTGTTGGGGTTGGAAGGGACTTCTGGAGTTATCTCATCCTGGAGCAGGTGACACAGGAACACACCCAGGGGGGGTTGGAATGTCTCCAGAGAGGGAGACTCCACACCCTCCCTGGGTTCCTCTTCCACAGCTCTGCCACCATCCATGGAAAGAAGTTTATCACAGAATATTCTGAGTTGGAAGGGACCCACAAGGATGACTGGGAATGGCCCACAAGGAGATCAAACCCACAAACCTGGCACCACTGGCACCATGCCCTAACCAGGGGAGCTCATCTCAGGGTTCTTCCTCATGCTGAAGTGCAACTTTTTGTGGTTTCTTTTATTTTATGGCCGTGACTCCTTCTCTTGTCACTGAGCACCACTCAAGAGAAGAGTCTGGCACTGACTTCACACCTCCTGGAGATGATGGACATGGATTGCTGAGATCTCCTCTCAGCCTTCCCTTCTCCAGACTGACCCAGCCCAGCTCAGCAGTGTCTCCTCATCAGAGAGCTGCTCCAGCCCCAAATCCTCTGGGTGCCCTCTCCAGCTGCTCCCCGCTCTTCTTGAAGAGAAAGACATCTCCTTGAAGCACCAGATGAATCTTGGTGGTGCAAGTCCCACCTCTACAGCTAAGGACATCAACAGATTTCCACGTGCACATGAAGTTGCAGAGTCTGGGGCTGAAAATTCCTCTCTTGGGTCTTTTTCCTAAAGATAATTTGTTTGGCAAAGGTCCCAACGTTTCTTGAGTTTCAAAGAGTCTCCCAGACCTCCTTTCCCCTTCTACCCTATCTCCCTCCAATCATTTACACATTTTTAAGATACGTATAGTGCTTACCAGTGCCTTTGAAGATGAATGCAGGGGTTTTCTCTGGTAGATGGAGTAATTTTATTTAAAAATGCTATAAAAAACAGATCTTTGCATCAAGGACCTTCCTAAGACACCAGGTGTGCTAGGAACAGTCCAAGGATGAGCATGGTTGAGATTATACAGTTAGTTAATTAACTCTGGGCAAACAGTTTGGCTGTGAAATATTTTGATAAAATGAGCATTATCTGGAGCCTTTGGCACTGAGGTAAACCACGCTGCAGCAGGGGAGCAGCTCCAGATGTAGCTTGGGCTAAGTTCAGAGTGAGAAATCACAAGTGCTGAAGAAAGCTCCCTCCTTCTGGGGGAGGTGCTCTTCACACTGCCCATCCCTCAGCACCTTTTTCACTGAAGGATCTGTGGCTGAAAACAGCAAAAGCTTTTGTAGCAGTCAGGGCCAGATGGAAAGTGCCATATTGGCAACATCAACTGAGACAGATGGGGAAGAGGGAAAACCTGGCTAAAAGCAAAAATGATAAACCCATCACAAGATCACACACAAAAATACTTTAAAAACAATCTTTTTGATCTCTGATCCAAGGAAAATATGCACACCACTGGTTCAACATGGGGCTGGGATCTTGTAGGAACAAAAATGTCCTTGATTTAGAGACCAACTGCCACATGGAATTCACTCTGTTACTGCTGCTGGTGGAAGGCACTTCCTTCAGTTACCACCCAACCTTGTTCCTTGGCACTCACATCCAAGATAATTTACCTTATTTCCTAATTGTGCCTGAGTCTTGAAAAACATCATCTATTTCCTGACCACCTCAAAAAGCCACCAAAAGTGGAAGGTACTTCAGCGTGCAAAGAAGGGTTGCAGAAGAATGGAAAGCATTTCAAAGTAAGGAAGCAAAACCAGACATTTTTTACAGCAAAATAGATAAAACACAAAGTCAGCTTAAGAGGAAATGCGAAAACTTCTAAGACTTATAACTTCTTAAGACTGCACTGATGAATTCCATTCTTTTCTGGAATGTATTTTTCCACTTGGTGAATCCAACAATTGCAGATTAAATGTTTTAATGCCAGCTGTTTATTTTAACCTCTGACTCAGTTAATCTCTTGAGAATTTGTGGCTGTTCAAAGAAAGTTAATAATGAGATGTTAGACAGTTGATTAATTAAAACTAAATACAATTAAAATACTTAAAAATAAAAAATAATCACAGCAATAGTTGCTATAGAGAAATTTCCATGAGAAATGTGAGATGGAAAAGACTGAACTGGCCTCAGTTCTTCATCTGTGCATGTGGTATATTTTCTAGTTTTATTTAAAATTTGGCAAAATATGTGACTTCTGCCTTTCCCTAGAAGGAAATCAGCATCCAGCTGCCACACCATGGACTCCTCTTCCACCTAAAGTCTAAGAGCTTTGAAGACTTCTTTTGCTGTAAGCACAACAGCTGCCTGTAAAAATGGATGTGAACAATAGGTTCTCCTCTGCAATGAAATCCTGCTTGGTCAGGCAGAAATAAGTCGAATGTATTGGACTTGTTTATCTCAAATCCAGCCTTTACTGCTCATTTACTTCAAAGGCAAATTCTTAACTTCATCATATAACAGAAATTCACTGACCCAAGAGCAATGTGAACAAATTTAAATCATATTGGCTTCCTTCTTCTTTTCTTCTTGACAACATTCTCTTCCTTCTTAATTATCATGATTAGGATTCACTCATTGCCAAGTCTGCCAAAAACCACAGTGAGTATTTGAGTTTTGTGCTGCTATTTCTACAATCACATTTAACAATAAAGCAACAGATCTTCTGTTTAAAGGGGAAATTATTTTTATCACTTATTTGCCTAAGACCAAGAAAGATGCTGCATTGCTGTGAAATGAAGAATGATATGTTTCTGGGGAAAAAAAAATCTTTAATACCCTGCATTTTTGGGACAGTAGTTCAACGTGTGAAGAAAAGAAACTCGAGGGATTAAATGTTTCAGCTTACCAGAAGCATTGCAGAGGTTCCATTTGGCCGGGAGAGCTGGATGGACATTTCAGGGAACATCCTGTCAATCCGACTGATCACATCATCAACGTACCTACCAACCAAAGCACACAGCAGCATCAACACGGGGGCTCTCTCACACACTCAGATTATACAAACTGTGCTTTTAAAAAACATTTATCCTTTTTATCAATTATCCTTTTAGAAATTATCCTTTTTAACCCTGTTTATGGGACTTTCCTGGATCAATTTCTCTCTGATAGCTGCGTATTTTTCAAAACCACATTCAAGCAATAATTCAAAAAGTTGTTGATAAGAGGAAACAAACCAAAGCCCTCTGCAAGTTGTTTTGAAAATCAATTACTCTGCCCTTAAAAACATGCACTCTTAAATTTCAGTCCAAATCTGTCAGCTTCAAACTCCTGCCATGGTATTTCTATACTTTCTCCTCAGGAGGGTTGAAGGACACATGATTACAATTACTCCTCCAGTGCAGGAATTCACAGGCTGTCATGTCCTTACTCTCTCTTTGATAAACTTAACAGATAAAGGTTTTATCAAAGTCTTTGGATGATTCTTAGGGGTGGTTTTTTTTTCCCCTGAATCTTTCCAATTTATTTCATGCACCGGTGACTCTGAAATTGGCTGGTAAATTCCAGATGTTTCTCTGGAGCAATCAAACACAAAGGTAAAACAACATCCTTTCTGCTGGGTGTAATCCCTGTTTCTGCAGGCCAAGGTGAGCTGGCACACAGTTGTCCTGTTCCCTGGGATCAAATTAAGAAGTGACCTCCATTAACACTGAAAAGAGCCTTACAGAGACCTTATTTCCCAGGACACATCACTCCAAGCCATGGACATGCCACTTCAGCCACTCCTCTGGACACATTAAAATCCAAATATTTGCTTTAGCAGAGTTCCCAGGACAGTCTGTATCATCTGTGAACTGATCTGTCCCCATTTACAAACTCTGCAACTTGAGCAAATCCATGAATGAATTTGTAAATAAAATTGTTTTCATGCTAATCCACACATGTGCTCTGTAAAAAAAGACTTTGGGAAAATTGGTTGCCTGAGTTAGATTAAAACTAAAAAAGAAAAAAGAAAAAAAAGCTAATTATTTCCCTTTAATCTGCTTAAACAAAGGCAAAAAAATGTTGAATTCTTGCTCTTCAAAGTAATTAATTTCTAAGGTTATTGCTAAAACCTCCTGAACAACAATGAGGTGCTATGCTCTAATTACTACTTTGCAAATGATTAAAACAATCAGAAAAAAATAAAACCGAATCAGGAAAGCTACACCTCCTCAGCTGGTAAAGTCAGCTCTTAAAAGTAACCAAAGAATGAGACGAGTTACGACAATTTTGGACAAAAACCTTAATCCACACTTGTCATTGTGCAGAAAAAAGTTCCCCCATTGACTGCAACGACTCCTTAACACTTGCTGCTGATAAGAAAAACCAAAACCATCCAAAAGCCAAGAACTTCCTCAGCACTGGGAAAGAGGAGGCACATCAGCCACTGCTCCAGGAGGAATCAACCACACAGGGACAGCACAAACCCAGCTCATTTCAAACACTGCTGAATCCAAGGCTGATTTTATCCAGCAGGAGAGTGCTTCATAAATGCCATTACTCCAGGCTCTGCAAATAAATTAATCTCTTGCTTGTGGGGGACCAGGGATGACTGGCTGTGGTACAGGCAAGGAGAGATTCTGTGGTTCTGAACACATCGTGATGCAGATTTGTGCATAAGTTAAATTTAAGTTTTGCAATTTGCCAAGCTTTAGGCAATAAGAAGTTAAAACAAACAAAATAAGAAGTTGTAGAAAACAAGACAATGGCATAGTCAATGCATTAAGGAAGGAAAATTCAAGTAATTTTAAATCATGTGAACAACAGTTGGACGTGGGCACTTAATCTTACGTCCTTCTGAAAATCCCAGTGGACATGTACACTCATCCTCTGAAAATGGGATCCAGGCTGGCTTGAGGTAATCAATTCTTCAAAGTCTTTCTTAGATAAGATTATTTTTAAATGTAAAACTTGTCTTGACCACGAGGCTTAAAATCTGACTCAAACCCAACTGTCACCTTGTAGTACATGAGCAGTGTAAGGCAGAGCAGGGAATTCACAGGGCTGTGGAATCTTCCCTTTAAATGAAATCACACATACAGCAAAGTAGAAATCTCCTAATTTCCTTCTGAAAGCACTTAAAGGTGAGTTACTGTGACTTTTTGGGCTTAGATGCCTGTTAATTTTGTACCACTTTTAACAGATCAGTTGACAGAAGAAAGAAAACCATGTGCTCCAGGAAATGTGATGTTTTACTTTGGCAGCTCTGTCAGGACCATCACACAGGGAGTGTCTTTTCCTTTTCTTCTCCATCAATGGGATGTCAAAGAAGATCCCAGACCAACAGGAGAAAATGCACTGATGTGTGCAGCATTGTTTTGTGCCTCCATGCCTTTTTTCAAGTTGTCACCAGGCTTTCCTGAGCACTCATCAGAACAAAGATTCTTCCAAAAATACATATATATTTACTCAATTAGTCTGACTGGTTTATGTATTGTATCAAATACAAAATGACAAACAACCTGATCTAAGGCAAAATTCTGTAGATTTACCCTTCTGAGAGGACATTTGGTAAAATATCTTACGAAGGGATGGACATGAGAAATCAGGTGCAGTGAAGTAATGTAAAAGTGTAACTTGTGATGGCTTCAGAGAAAACTGAGGAACACATGTTAAAGAGATAAAGTGCACTCCCAAGGCACTTGGAAAGAGGGTCAGAGAAAAAGCTGCTGTCTGGAACTTATTTTGTAGAACTGAAATACCGACATTTACTGCCAAAATGCGTACTTACAAAATTTACACATCTCTGTCCAGTTTTAGCTCAAAAATACCATAGTTCCTATTTATGTTACAGAACCTCTTGCCCAGTCTCAGAGAAGCAAAGCACTTGAGGATGGAGAAAAGTCTAATTTTACTTAGCCAAAAAGCACTTCTGACGTCCTCTGCACATCTCAGTTTTCTCCTACATACAAATGATGGTTGGAAGGAGCATTTACAAACCCAGAAGAAATAACACAAAGTAGGGAAAAGCAAATGGCAATAGATTTGTTCAGACATTTGGCTTATTTTAATCTTAAGAAATTAATGGAATTCTCAGAATTAAATACAAGCTGGAATTTCATGTCCTAGAACAGGCATTGTTCCACCTACAAAGGGCTGAAGAGTGTGTCTAGACAAATTCCCTATTGCTTCCCCGGCATGCAAAGGTTGTTCAAAAAGGTCTGAAGCCAGACTGCAAAAGATAGTACCCAATAATCCCCATTTTACGGCACAGAGTTTTAACTCTTTATAGACAGAATTTCATATTATGAACTATCCTAGGTCTCAAAAACATTTAACAACTTCTCATTGCAATATCCTGAGTAAGTCCTAATATATTCAAAAAGACTTTAAGTAACTTCATCAACACCTGCAGCCTAATCCAGATCCGTAAGTGCCTCCTAATCCAGATCCCTGAACATCCTACTCAGAAAAGAACAGACTCAACCAACAGGTCTTCACCTCATTACACCTCATCAAGTACTAAAACAATTTCCCCAGTGTAATTTTACTGGTCTGGGAGGAAATTTTCAAAACATCTTCAACAGAAGGTTTGTACCAACTTTCTCATCCCATTTTTTTCTTCTTCTTTCCTTCATGACACAAGTTTATGATTTTTCAGGAGGTATTAAAATTGTATTTTAGATACAAAATCTTTACATTAAAAAAATGCTGATATTGTCATTCAGGGGTTTGCATCTGAATGTGCAGAGCCAGCCAGTCCATCAGATGATCTCAAAGGCTGTCAACACTATAAATCAGTATTTTTATTTTAATGTAGAAGAGTTATTTTTTCCACAAACATGCCAGATTAATACTAAAAAAGTCAAAACAAATCTACTTCGTGAACATCAGCAATGACTAAAATTAATTCAAAATATTACACTTCAAATGAAGCCTTGTTATGAACATACAGGAAAAAAACTAGAATAAAGTAATAAAGATATTAGTTGAAATATCTCTCTGCTATTTTCCCAGTAAGTGTACACATAAATTCTTTAGTCCCTATTAGAGAAACAATGCCTGGGATATGCAGAAGACACCTTTGAAGCCAGTTAGAAAATATTGTTTAGAAAGGCCTAATTATCTATGCAAAACACTCACTGAGAAGTTTCATGCTAAAACATCAGGTTGACAATGTAGAAATAATTCAGGAACCATTTTTGTAGATAAATGGTCTTGTACCATCTCTTTGATTCACATAAAGGCCCCCCAAAAGACAGCAATATAGGAAAGTAATTCATTATAAATGCCTTTCAATTCCACACTGGACAGATGGCTTCACTCTCTAATGTGACCTCTCTTTTTGATTTTTTTTATTTTTACTGGATTACATCCAGCAATCCAGTGTTAGTGTGATGTTTAACAGCTTAGACAAGACTTAAATAGCATTTTTCCCACACAGTGTTTCACTTGCATGCTGTTCTTTTTTTCCACCCAATACAACAATTTAAAAATTAGAAATATAGGTGTTAATAATAATTTTCTTTTGGAAGAAATAAAATTTTGCTAAGTGATCTTGGGAAGATGGAGATAAAGAGAAAAAGTGTAAAAATACCCATTTGTAACATGAAAGAAGTTAATCTTTCCTATACACTTAGCAGAAAACACCACATATAAGACAAAAATAAACTCTACAATTCTGTCAAATCTGGATTCATGATATTTTGGAGAGCAACAGGGGAAACTCTCCACACATCCTCTCACTAGCACAGTATTTACTTGCTCACAGATTTTTTTATTTTTTTCGGCTTTCAGTTAATATTTTCAACCCAGTTAATAATTTCTTTTCACATGTGTGATATTTCAGAAGCATGAGCTGGCCCTGCTGCACATGTTGGGTTGGTTGATGGAGGCACTGGGGGACAGTGTTTGCCTGCACTCATTCCAAGACCTATGGAACAGCTATGTTTGGCAGAACCAAGACTCAATATACAACTTAAACATTTTAGCAGCAGCAGAATTTAAAATATTATAGACTTACAAAGAGATTTAATAGTTTTCAGGCAGGCTGTCTGAAAAATAGTATATTTTAACACATAGAGAGTAATCACAGGTCTAGTGTGATTTATTCATCATGGAATTTAAGTTTTAATTTGATTCAGCTACCTGCTAGGCAAGTCTCTGCAGGTAGCAAATTCAAGTTGATAGAAAGCTTTTCAGAAGCATCAATTAACAACAGTTATTAAAACAGTGACCTCTGCCAGCTCTGGTGAGATGACACTTCCTGCTTGGATAGGCAATGAAGAGCGTGAAAAGAAATCCAACACCACTCACGCTGAGAGAGCGACTTCACGTCTCAGGACTAAATTAGACAGCTGGCACCATCCCTGACATCTGTACAACAATCCTGGAAGTCTCTGTCTCCTCTCCCAGATTCTACAGGTTCTGTTGGTTTTTTTTTAAATTATTGTTAACACAGGCTCTTGCTTTTCACTTCTGCAGAACCTCTATGAAATGCTCGCGGTTTCCTGGCTCCTGTACTAAATTCTCTTGTTTTGAGCAACTTCTCCTCCAGCTATGAGTCTCCTTGCCAGGCTGTTTTCTCATACAGTTGTTAACACCGTCCTCTTGTCCTTTCTAACAAACTGCTTCAGCAGTTTCCTCTCTCTTCTCACCCAATTTCCAAGTTTCTCGTGGCTGAAGATTCCAGCCAGGATCCTCTTGGCTCATCTTTCTCTTCCCTTCTCATCTGCACATTGACTTGGTCTCTGCTACTCCTGCAATGCCTCTGTTCCCGCTGTAAAATCTTTATTTATGACACATCAGAAAGGAAAAATGTTCTTTCAAAGAACTAACTGACTTCTAACTACCAGGAGGCGAGGTGAGGGCAGAAGGAGCAAATCTGAGTTGTGCACATTTCTTCCGTCTTGGGGTTAAACCACAGAATGAGCAGGAGGGAGAGTAGGAATCCACAGGTGTGGGAAGAAGTCAGGGTGTGCGGGCTGTAAGGAATTGATTTGCTAATATATCTTGAACAAAGATCCTAAGGAACAAATTTGCTAAAATTTTTGCCCAACCCCACTCCACCTTCAGAGGAGTGGAAGCACTGAAAGATCCAAACCTGAGAGAAGGCAGGCTTCCATTGATTCTTAAAAATCCTCCTGCTTTCAACTTTGCTATGGATGTTATTTTGGTCATAGAGGAATTATGCTTTATTACTGAGTGGATGCAAAAGATTAAGTTAAGTGCTTAAATAGTCTAGCAGTGTTTACATATAAACACAGGGTGGTCTGCTGCAAAAGCATATGCACACAGAGCTGTATCAAACACTCACCATCTGCACTTCTCACTCACAAAAGGCCAAACCTGGTACAGCACTTAAGGACACATGTGGAATCGTTTGGACAGCTCTCCAGAAGCCAAGACAAAGTGTTTAAGGGTTGGATTTACAAAGACATTTAGAAACCTGAGGCTGTGATTCAACAATTTTCAGGCTTCAGCAGCAATAGTGACATAAGGCACTGACACATCCCCTCCTGCACAGCATTCAGCCCCCTCAGCTGTGCTGTGCTGGAGGAGCTGGAGCTCACAACTGAAAAAAAAAAAGAAGCATTGGTTTAAATCTAAACCAGTTTCATGATCCAACTCCCTGCGTGGCTGCACACACAATTGCTGGCACTACACATCATGGGCCAGCACTGCTGCACACTGAGGTCGTTCTATTACAACAATAAAATATTGGTTTATGGTAAAATGTTGTTACTTAAGAGGTATTGTTTATACAGCAAACACTATTCAGAATTCTTCAGTGCCACCGTGAGCCCACTGCTAAGAGATGTGGTGCAGACCTGCCTGGAATGTCCTCAAAGGTCTGAGCTGACAGTGATGGCACAAATGAACACAGGTTCGCCTGCTGAAAGCCTCTGGAATGCAAACCTGCTGCTGAATCAAACAGTCTCTGGGCATCTGCACATTTACATTAAATATGAACAAACAGCTCTGTAACACACTCTGTAACACACTTTATCAGCGCATACTTTGCTTTTTAATACAGAGCAAAAAGACATTTCTTCACAATGCTGAATTCCAGTGCACCAGCTTAAAAAGCATAAGTTTAATAAGGAAAACTTTAAGTTACAAATAGAGACCTTGCAGTCCAATTCCCAGGGCTATTTTATTATAGTATTGAAATAGCTTTCTTTGTACTTATGTGGAATGCTCTTCAAAATGCCTTTAATTCACAGCAGTAATCATGAGAGGAATATGGATATTAGAATGTGTGAAAACTGGTTAACAAAACAAGCATGCATCCACTTTACAGTCATCACCAGGATCCTGCCTGAGCCTGCACTGGTCTGTGCTTTATGAAAAAGAAAAGCATTAACTCCTTTATACACACCTTGAGAGGAAAACCAGCCCTCCCATAACCATTCAGCATCAGTGGTAAAATAATTTCAGAGCCAAAATCCTACAGCACGAATGCATTGTTTATATTTCCACTCCATGAAACATGATGTTGCACCACAACAATAATAATAATATTGTTATTATTAACAATAAATGCTAAAAGGAGTAATTTTCAGGGTAAGAATCAGAATTACTACATTAGATGGTTCTTGAATTATTCCTAAGTATTCAAGCAATTTGTGCCCCACACATCAGCCTAAATTTGCACATGCACACACATTTCCATACAGCAGAGATGTGATAGAACTCCTCAGGAGAAACTCAAGCCAGAGTCCTTTAAAAAGGAAAAAACAACATTTGCACACACACAGAGCTGTCCCATGGTGTTCCAAAGCTGGATAATGCCCCCACCCTCTCGGGGCTCACCTGGGGTTGCAGGGTCAGTGCTGGGAGGTGAAATCTCCTCTCCTGCACTCCCAGCCCTGCAGGGAGGGACAGGGGGTTCAGCTGGTGCTGACCCCAGTAAGCACCAGACCCTGCTTTGACAAGGGCCTCAAAGAAGGCACAGAGCTCAGTCCTGCCTCGAGGAAATGAGGGGCTGGGATGGTTTCTTGCCCAGCCAGATTCCCAGGGGAAGTGAGTGGGGCTGTTTCCCATCTGGGAAAGGCCCCACTATGTGCACTGATCCCCTGATGGGACCCTGACACCATGCACCACTCCCCACTGTCACTGAACTTGAGTTCAGCCTTCTCAAGCTAGAATTCATTATTTTATAACATGTTATTTTCAGCTCTGCTATTGAAGATTTACTGCAACAGCAAAGCCTTCTCACTCTCTTTCTTTGTGCTTTATTTCTCCCTCAACAGAGCAGAAATTACAGTACTTACCTCCTTTTATGAACAGCAACAGATGATGCATGATACCCATTATTTATTCTGTACTTATGGGAAGCAGAGACATTTTACCTTTGGGTGCAGTGAGTGATGAACAGGAAACACAGGATGTTGTGCCCAGTCAGACCTTTCCACACCCTGGGCTTGACCATGACAGGCACTGCTGGCAGGAAGAGATCTCAGTGATCACTTCTCTTAGGCACATCAGCTCCCTGAACTTAGTGAAGACATCACAAATTCCAGAGGCTGGCAGGAAGGGAAGATTAGGGATCCAACCCTCTGGAGAGCAGAGCAGATCATTTCATACACAGGACTAAAAATACACAGAATTAGCATGTGAAGACTCAAATTTTAGGACTCATCAATAGAGTTCAAACAGCCACTCCAAAAAAAATCATCCACTTCAAGGTCTAGAGCTTTTGTTAAAATTATAAATTGTGGTAGAAACAGGTAAGTCTTAATATCACTAATTCTAAGGGTACTTCAGATACTTGATATCAGCCTTTAAGGATCCTTAAGATCAATTTGTTCTGTAACACTTAAGGGGGAAGCAAAGGTGAAGAAAAAAGCAGAAAAGATGAGATATAAACGTTGCACAGCCCACTGCAATTTATTACACAAGCTTGTACTCATTTCAACTTTTGTGATCACTTAGTTGAAGTTTTCTTGAGGGAATTTCATAATTAGTCCTGGTTTTTAGCTCTTCAGAATGATGATCTGACCAAGTACTTCGATCTGCCTGTGATACTACAGAGATAAAAATCTATCTTACAACTCAGAGGTTTATCAAAAGACTCCTTCAAGGTCATCTTCACACTTCAGTAGAAAAACTGGAGATAACAAGAACAATTAGGCATTTATAAACTCAAGACTCTCCCAGTACAAACATTTAGGAGAGAGAAGCCCTTCAAAACACTATTTTATAAAAAATATGCTTTCATCACTTCTTCCTCCAGCATGACAAGCCGTTCCTTAGGTTGGGATTTTTTATAGGGCTTATGGAAATTAATTGCGTGGCTTCCGCTGAAAGTCAGCATGGGGGAGAAGGGTGAATCCCCAGGAGGAAACTCTCTGAGAAAAACTCTCCTTCAACAAGAAAGTTGGCTAAAGGAAAAGGCTCCTCATGGCTGTAACTCCTGGGCTTGGTGAGCACAGTGCAGACATGGCAGCAAAGTGACAGCAGAAATTCACTGCTCCTTTCTGGCCATTTCCCCATTCCTGCAATCAGATTCCCTCTCATTTGTTATTTCCACTCACACAAGGATCATGTGCAGCCCCAGCAGAGATCACACAGGTTTGAAGTTCACTGTGGCTTTTGAAATGTTGAAGCCTCTGAGCTGGAGTTTAAAGTCTTTCATGGGGCTGAGAGCTGGACTAAAGCCAAGTACCAGAGTAAGAAATACAGAAATTCAGAAGTGCAGTCCTGTAGCTGCATTGCTTGACATCAACTGCAGAGCTTCACTAAAAAATAAAACCTAAGCTAGCATTAATGCCAAATATATCTAAAGTAGAATAAGCCCTGCAAAATTACCATGTCTGGTGCAATCTGGGAGAAAAGCTCAGCCTACTAAAAAATAATATGATTCTGTTTATGTAGGCCGACTAAGAGAGGAAAGTGCCCAAGTGAAATCCAAGGAATGAAGATCTCCCAAGGTAAGCACAAATATTATCATTAACACTGCCTAGCTTAGCTCCAAATACATTTCCCAATCCTCTTCATGAATATCGAGCTCAAAATTTGTGAAGAGCAAATTCCTTTAAGGCATGTCAAGTTGGTTATTCAAAGTAAAGAAATTCCAAGTTGTCAGATAATTTCTAATAGTAAATAGATACAGATTTAAAAATAAAAAAAAGGGACAGTCTATGCATCCACAGTCCCTTATTTAAAAACAAAAACTAAATCCTGTCCACTGTAATGTGACTGAGTGGTACAAAATAATCCACCTGTCCCAGAGTCTGTACTTGGCCAAAAGCCAAGGTTTGTACTCTGCCAAACATCTCCAAAGTGCTGCTAGAGAAGG
>NW_005054329.1:4277054-4287403 GCF_000277835.1 Geospiza fortis | reverse complement strand
CAGTGTCTGGCCTGTCTGTCAATGCCAGTGGCTCTCAGCAGGGAGTGGTTTATTATTCTAATAAGATGCTCCAATGAAGAGAGGGTCAGCTCTGAATCACTGCCATGAGAAGATTTAATTAGATTTTTACACTGACTAAAGACATTCCCTGCACACACACTACATTTTAAATACGGAGATAAATGACAGTGTCTTTTAAAGCAAGGTTACTTTTGTTTTCTTTCTGTTTCAAACTCCCTGTTTCTATTTTTCCTTTCTTTGAGATAGCTGTTTGCATTACACAGTTATAGTGTCCAAGCTTAAAGGTTTCTTGTGAAAGAATTCAATGATTTTCTGATTAAAACTCTCTGGGCAAACGTGAACTATTCCACCCAACACAGAGACTATAATTTCCTAGGAAAAGGTCTGAAAACCCATACCCAATTAAAAATTAGAAAAACCCAACAAAACAACCCAAATTTTCTTCATCACACAGTAAAACCTGCCGAACAGATTGATATTGAATACATGTACATTATATATCAATGCATTATTGTTATTAATATGCTGTTTTAATTAAAAATATACTGGATAAAGAAGAGAAAGAGGCTCAGCTGTGTCTGATCCACACAGCTGCAAACTACCTGTATGAGCAGACAGAATGTTCATTAAGGGTAACCTCAAATCAAAGATTTTTCTAAAAGCCACCAGAGGAATGCTGAAGTCAAGCACGAGGGCCAGAGCTATTAGGGCAGTTTCAATCATTAGGAAACCATTATCTCCAATTCATGCTGCTACCAGGATACAGGTTCACCCAGTAACATGACAGCAAATTAGATGATTAATTAGCTCCCACATAGCTACTGTGAGTCAACCAGTTGAAAATGATGCCCTACAGAAACAGATAAAATATCACCCAATGGTAGCTACTGGCTGCACAGATCTTCCTGCAGTCACACTCCCAAACATCAGTGAATTTGCAGATGTTTTAAGGGAGCTCCCCAGCCATGTATTCACTACTCAGTGCACAACATGCATTTCTGTATTTGATTTTTCTTTCACCATTTAATTATTTTCACTTTTTTGCCTAATTGCCATCATCTAGTTTCCTGTAGATTCAAAACATGAACTACACTGGCATTCTTCTAATGGCACCCATCCTTAAGAGCACTTCATAGGCTTTTTTAAAAAGGAGACAAAATATTTGCCTTCTTTGGCAATTTGGCAAAAGAAACGAGACAAACACTGCACAACAACTCTGAAAAGGATGATGGGAAAGCTGGAAGAGAATGCTTAACTGAGAACACAACAAATGAAATTACATCCACCACTGAGAACTTCCCTGCTCTGACTGGTGTCCTGCACCCCATCCCACCAGCTGAGTCAAGTGGTGAGAAGTCAGCAACAGCAAAAATAAAAACCAAACATGGGAAACAAAACAAATCTCTCATTTTGTTCAAGGGTTTAAAAAAAAAAAACCAAAACCCAAAGGACATGTGTGTACAAACATTACCCAGTATTTCAGCAGTTAGTGCTCCCTGACACCTGCAGAGGCTCTGCTCACTCAGAGCTGAACTTTCCTCAGTACATCCTCTCCTTCACGCTCAGGAGACAGGAATGAACTATTTATTTAGGATCTGAAAACACCAGGAGTCAACAGTGGAAAGACCTTCTGTGAGAGAAAACAACTTCATCCTTGAAACTCTCCAAAACAAACCAGAGCAGGTTAAGAGATAAAGAAATATTTGAAACAACCTGAAAAATCTAAGGACCATCCAATAACCAGGTTCTCTGTGTACTTTCCTCCCACCAGCATTTTAAGATAACTTGAGAATTTCAGCAGAATGTATTTGAAAGACTTGCAAAATGCAGACCTTTAAGATCCAGTATTCATTTACTGACACTTTAACAAGGCAATTAATGCAAAAGCAAACTGTTCACTGGAATTATGAGTTTTTTTGGTGGAGGGTGATGCCTAAGACACCAAAAATTAACTGGCTTTAATACATACCAGCATAGAAAGAGATGATTCAATCATGGCACTGCTGAGAGATGCAAAAGATCAGGACAGAAAGAAGGATATTACAACACTCAGGCTTCAATATCAGAATCTTTATCCCTATTGATGACTTAATAAAAAACTGACGGAAGACAGCAATTGTGGAACAACAAAAAGAAATTAGTAGCAGCAGATAATATTTTAGTTGTACTAGCAAAAATTATAATTGATTTTCTGTCTGTGGTGTTAAAGTTGCTATCTTTGCTCTGAAAATAAATTTTAATTTTAAAAGCATAATCACATGTTAAAATAGTTCCACCTGGCATTTTCTGTGCACAAGCTCATTTTACAAGAGGGATACAAGAGCCACCATTGCTCTGTCATGTCAAGAAATCCATTTCACTTCCCTAGGAATACCTAAGATTAGAAAGCTTTAAATTTGCTTATCATCTGCTATGCTGTAAAATCAGCTTGTTGAAGAAGGAACCTTTTGTTTAAATGAAGAGCAACTTTCAAACTAGAAAAGATCATGGAAGCATCAACATAGAAACTGTTTTTAAGCCAAATTTCAGATTTTAAAAAAATCATGCAACTATCACTTTAAATGCCAAGCACTCCTCCTTGTAGCACTCCTTTCAATTAACTCAACCTCTCACTGTGGGATTTTTAAGCAGGTTACAATAATCTACATTATTACTTAATGTAATTTCTTCAAAAATATCTGTTTTCTCCTTCCATCAGCCACTGCCCTCAAACTGTCCTTCTCAAGGGTTCACAAGAAGTGGGCTCAGCTCTTTTCAAGACCTGTCTACATGGCACACACAAATCTGTCATGAGCAAAGGCATCATCTTTGCTGAGCAACTGTCAAAATGCAAAAGCCAAAATGAAAGAAGGTTCTGCATGTAAAATAGGGAAGTAGAAAAGCCTGGGTTTGGGTTCAGGGGAGCTCAGCTTTACAGGGCTATTTTGGACACAGATATTACACTCTGACTTAAAACACATCAAAACCGTAGGGTATTTTTTTGCCACTCCTAGAGCACATTTGATTTTAATACCAAACACTGAATACAACAATCAGCAAAAGAGTTCAACAATTTGACGCCACAGAAGTTTAAGCAGCTTGACACAGACTGACAGGCTCCAGCCAGGCTTGTGTGGAATTATTTCATGTGCTGGCACTTTGCCTTCCATCAATGAAATGAGCACCTAAAGGCAAGAACACAAAGGATACAGGATAATACATCACCACTCATTTATCACAACAAATGCTGGCAGTGGATATTGAGAGCTTCCTATCAGGCCTTGCAAGTAGGAATTATCTGGTCCTTCCTTCATTCCTCACAACGTGTCATTCCCAGAGTCTGGATTTTAAAAATATTGGATTTTACTCTGGATTTTAAAAAATATTACCTGGTCTTCAACAAGCAAAAATAAAAGGTAAAAGTCCAGGTTCTCTCCCTGGATGAAGGCATCTGCTTTGTGGCTGATGCCTTCTTGCTCCATTCACTCCCAACATTCCTGCACAGCCTCCAGATGATAAAATTCTCACCATTCCCATGGGGAAACTGAGGCACAGAACAACTTAACAAAACAGTAATTTGCTCTGCAAGAAGTTGTTTAGGAGTCTCTATATCTTGAAGTGCTTTCAAACACACATGGCACAGAATGAAAAGGCTGAACACTATTCCACAATCACATTTTGTGAGGGATGGAGTCAAAGCATTACAGGCAACAGTGGAGCATAATGATCATACACAGAATACAATTTTTATTTCATTTCATTCCAGGTAAGCTCAGCAAACATTAAATAAGTGATTCACTACTTTACCACCAACTCTGTGCCAAACTTTCTTTCCCAAAACTGAGTTTCAAAGAACAATCCTGAGCAGCACTAAAGCATAAATTTAATTTCAATGCAAAACCTGCTGCATGGAGGTGCTTTTGGCTGTTAAAATTAGAGGGCTTACTACAGGATTCCCCTGGCCATGACTCACAGACAATAAAGACACAGTGTGCAGCCACAGAAAAAAGCCAACCCAAGTCTCCAATGTTAACAAGGTCTTCCCTGTGCAGTTTTCTCCCTGTGTTACCCATGCAAAGGTAAGAATCAGATAATAACGATGAGGTGAATGTTTGTCAATTAGCAATGTGTGTCACACTATTAAGACACTTATTTTCACAATAACATGCACATACTGCTGAGTAACATCAGTGAAATTGAAAGGACGGTGTTACTCCTGTGGTAGGTAAAACCCACACAGCACAGAGCAAGTGCCTTCCAAAATTAACCCATCAAGAATGGAAATAACAGTAAAGCAGCATCAGTAAAGAGATGAAAACTGAGTCACTTTACCCAGTGAAACTTCTAATGGTTCCACTTTATTTATTTTTTCCCACGGTGTGTTGGGAAAATGGGACTAGAAAATAAGTACCAAAATACTTCAAATCATTTAAAGTGAAGATTATATTTAGAGGAGAAAACCATGAAGTCATCAGCTGGAATTTGCTACCCCAAGCTTTTTTCATTTAACTCATCCCTAGGATTCCTTGTAAACACATGAATACCCAGAGAATGCCCTATAGTGAAATTAAAAAGTAATAACAGTTATTTTTAACAGCAGGTAAAGAAAGCAGAGCAAAGCAGTTCTCCTCTGTAGTTAGAAAGGACAGTCAGGCATCCTCTCAGACCCTGCATGTGGTCAGGAACACAGTCTCAGGGATGGGAACAGCCCCCTGATCTCCCAGGACACCTCCATGGTGCAGTTCAGCACTTGGGAAAACCTTCCCCTTTCTAGAGTTACCGCTGAAACCACTTTAATTGTCTTTATTTCCAGGTAAGATTTGTTTTTTACTGTGATACACTCCTAGAGCTTCCTTCTCAAGGGTACAGGGGTCTCATTTGAAAGCACTTTTATCCCCCTGCCAGTGCAGCTGTTTAGTTTTCCTCTCAGATACACAAAGGATATTTTGTAGAGATGCAGAAATGAAGTTATTAATTAATACATTCACAATGGGCTTATACCATCCTACACAATGCAATTATACAATAAAGCTGGTCTGGCTAAGCCACCAAAATATACAGACCTTTTCATTCCACCTTATTCCAGCTCTGCTCCTCCTCTCTGACAAGGGAATATACAACCAATGCAGATGGAAACACTTGCTGTAATACATTTTTGAATTTGGCAAGAGGCAGTTTTAATTTATTCTCTTCAGACTGACTGTCTGCTGCAGTAAAGCAGCCTCAAATCCCCATCCCCCAAATAGCAAAGCTAAAAAAATGGGGGGGGGGGGGGGTGTTAAAGCAGTCTTATTATAAAATCACAGCTGTAGCAAAAGCTTTGATATCATTATCTGGTTCATACAAATTTCCTCTCTTATCTAGTTTGTTCTTCTTTGTCTTAATTAGTTCAACCACACATAGTTTGTGTTCTTTTCCACTTTTTTTTTTTGACACAGAAACAAGCAGTTAAACTAGTATTTGCAGTCTTTAATTACACATTAAAATCTTCATCCTTGACTTTCTTTTTTACTGAAAGTACAGGGATTCCCTACAGTGCAATATTAATGTTCTGCTTTAAATGCTGTAAGGGCATCTTCTAATGGTTGGGTCTGTGGAACAACTTTTAATTAATTGCCACCTTTTAATGGCACAGTTCTCACACAAACATTACCTTTAAGGCAAACATACATCAAAGAGTCAGAAATTTGCTCTTTTACAACAGAGCTGAGATCCCCAGTAATTCTAAACTCACTCAGGGCCTTCTGCTCTGGATCTGTGCATGTTTTGGAAACAGCAAATGAACACTGCTACATGGCCCAGAGTCTCCAAAAAGATTCATCTTTTTCACTTCCCAAATCCAGTGTTCCAGTTAATCTTCCCCAAAGTAGATGGCAATGATTTCAAATTGCTGTGCTCGGTCACACAGGGCTCCACAGCACACAACAATCCTGTATGGGGGATTATTTGTGCACTATGACAACAAAACATCAACAGCCACCAGCCCCAGGTGCTTTTTGGCTCATGTCTCCATGACAGGCACGTGCACAGAGCTCATCACATCAGTCCACAGTGGCTCACAACACTCTTGTAGAAAAAGCTCCATCCACAGTAAAGAAATTGTGAAATCTCAATTGCATGCACTCTGTTTCCACAGTACTTGGTTATAAGAGCTGTTGAAAAGTGAATAAACAGAAAAGATTTTTCCTCCATGTTAAAATACACTGTGATGTTTATCTCCTAACCAATGTTTCCTGCCAGAGCAGCTGTGGCTGCCCCTGGATCCCTGGAAGTGCCCAAGGCCAGGCTGGACAGGGCTTGGAGCACCCTGGGATAGTGGAAGGTGTCCCTGCCATGGCAGGGGTGGAATGGGATCAGCTTTAAGGTCCCTTCCCCCCCAAACCATTCTGGGACTCTTTAATGCATATTTCAGTAATTTACTATGGATAAAGCAACATCCAAGTTCCTTTTGTATTGTATAGATAGAAATTATTCTCCAGTTAATGAATATCATAAGGAACATTTCGTTTCAGTCAAAGTATTTCCTTTGGACGATCTACGTTGATCAATGCCTGCTGGTTTTTTGTAATTACTTTGTAAGAAAATATGCAGCTGTATAGTACTTAATGGAATTAAATTAAATTCAGCATATAACTGCAGCAAAAAAAAAAAAAGCACTGATTTGGCATAACAAAACAAAGAAGATTACTGCAGAAACCCCTGCTGTCAGATATATCAACATATTAGAAGATTAAATCAAGATTAAAAAGTTTAAAAGAATTGTGTTTCTAAAGATGCACAGAGCAGCAAAGCTCATGTTCTGTATCTTTGGTATCCACACAGGTTACAAAGCATCTATAAAGTCCCAAAGTTAACATGATACATAACCCAAGTGAACAGCACTGGAAACAAACCAGAGGAATCAGACAATTTAAGAACACCTATTTCAAAATTTACCTGTTACACTGAAATAAAATTTCAGCTGGATTACCCCTTCCTCTCTTTTCTGGAGCAGAGTTTGGTAAGGTACCTTTGGCTACAAGTAGTGAGATAAGCACTGTTATATCCCTGCTATATTACTGGATTTGATCTCACTGGAGTTGCCAAATGAAAACCTCCATGAATTAAAACTGTACTGTGGAGTTTTTTCTTTCCAGCTACATTATACTGAGTGCTCAACAGTAAATACCACTTAACTGAGACAGATTGCCATTACATTTAACAGCAGACCCTTTCCCCCTCATCACATTTAACAAAACACACCCAGAGCAGCAGGACAAAACAACATCCACTCACAGAGCTCTGGAACATTTGTCTATGCTGCTGATATGGGCAACTGGGAAGGAAAAAATCTGTCTTTAAAAGCTTAGAATTATCTCTCATGCAAATGACAAGCGCTGGGCAACTCACTTGTGTCACACCTGAAATTCATAAAGGACAATGCAACACCCAGCCAAGGGCTGTTCCCTGGAAATCTGAGCTCAAGCCGGGTTAATGATTTGTCATCACCCTGGAACTGTCCCTGATCATTTGTTACATAGGTGGGTTCAGTCAAGGGAGATGCTTCCCCAGCTTTGGGATTCCAAATCTGGCTCCACAACCCCTGAACACACTGGAATCAGAGCGGCAGTCAGGGGTAAATGGCAGTACACTGCAACTCCTACTGAAACAGCTTCATATAAGAGCTCTGCAACAGGAGTTCAACAACTGACTCAAAATAAAAAGAAAACAGCACAATGATGTGATCCAAACTGTGCACAAGACATCAAATACTAAAATTAATGTTCAATTGACATGGTACACGGCTGCAAAGTAATTAAACTTATTCTTGTAAATATTATTGTCTTACAATATAAAGAACTAATTTTAAATAGTTTTTTCTTTCATATAAAAGGGGATTAATTTGTGGAGCAAAAGGGTCACATGTTTCAGCAACATGTTCTTTTCAGCAACAGTTCCTGTTCCACTGTCTGGCTAAAATCAAGCTAAAGAATTCTGTGAGAAACTTAAACATGAACAGGGATATGAAATGAGCTCCCAGTCTTGAAAGTTATTGGAAACTGATCTCTTCCTTATTAATACAATTCCCCATCATGTACAAAAAGATATCTCCATGTTCCAGAATGCAAACAGAGTTTTAATCTTTAATTATATTCTCAACCTCAGCTCTTCTGGAGAGAAGTACAGATGTGGGTCTGAGGATTATTGCTTTATTACATTATCATCTCCGTGGTATTTAATGAATATTGATACTTAATGCAGCTTTGCCAGTATAGGCAAAGAAGAATTGCAGAACTGCACAAAGAACTTCTGATGAGTTTTCTCAAAACAGAAAATACAGCCACACACTTCACTCTTCTACTCTTGAACACTACAGGAGGAGGCCCAAAGCTTGGAGTCCTGATACGGAATTATTGCAATAACAACACTGGCTATTAAATAACCCCACCTCTACTCCAGGTGTCACACTGAACTGAATCAGATTCATCACAGAATTTGGGTTGGGAAGGACTAATACAGCATAATTAAAACAAGTGCTCTTAAAAATCACAAAACTTATGAACATTTATTGGCTTAAGCATGCTTTGCCATTACCTTTAGAAAAACCTGCCTCTTTCTTACATACTGAAAATCCCTGAACCTAGGAAGCAATTAGATAGTGTTTATAAAACAAAATGCTGAAAAAATGCTTCCCTCCAAAAAACTCTTGGCAAAGGGCTCAGGAGTTTTCCTTAATGCAAAAATGATAAATTATACAAGTTCCAAAGAATTTATTCTGGCACATCTGATGACTGGGTGTATAGTGTGTGTACATATATATATATATAACATATATATATAAAGCTGTTAAAAACAGTAACTTTTTAATTTAATACTAAATCCTCCCTTAAAAGTCAATTTCAGTATCCTGAAGAAGGCTCTTGACCAAAGCCAATGGAATCTGACAGTACTAATTATATGACAGAACCACTGAACAGATAAGACATTAATGCTGTGACAGAACAACACTTTAAGTATGCTGGTATTAAATTAAGCTCCAATAAACACAGAGTTTGGGATATCTGTACAGTTCTGTTCCAAATCCAGATGAACAAATACCTGCTGAGCCAGGCAATTAACTTTTTAAGGAATCCACTCATTATGCAGCATCTTTAGATAATGCAGTTCCAAAGGATGCAGAAAATATGGACTTCTTTTGAATATATCCTTCTTCTCTAGAAGAATCATCCAGATGAATCCTGAGGTGCAGAGAGCAGATCAGAGACCTCCTCCATCTCACCCAGAACAATGAGTAGAAACAGAGTGGCCATCCAGAGTCTCTATGTCCTTGTTATCTCCTAAAAGAAAAGTTATCTCCACACTTTTTTTTTTTTTGCTCATTCATCTAGAACAGTATCATGGGCAGCACTGTCTTTTCCTTTATTAAAAAAAAAAGTAATTTTGCTGGTGTGCTTCTAGCAATAGAGTACAAATTTACAGAGATTTTTACTCAATCTATTACAGTATTTTCACTGTCAAGTCAGGGCATCAGACCACAAGAGGTTTACAAGACAAGTTGAAGAGCCTTAAAACAAAGAAACTGGACTCTCTTTTACTCAAACCTTTCTGTTCATTGAGCCTGAAGTTGTCAAACAAGAACAAGACTTCCACTTCTTTATTGTTTATAGTGTGCTGATTTCTTCAAAACCACAAAGTGACAACAAATGACCCTAAGAGGCACCATAAAGGGCAAGAGTCTCAGTACCTTCTGCAGTGATCAAGTTCTTGTTCTGGCAATTTTCTTCCAGACAGAGAAGACAGATGATCATTCTGGGAGCACTGAGAAAGCCCCACACCACACAGCTATCAAAATCACAATGTTTCCAACTGAGACCCCTAAAAATTCCCATTAAAGCTGACTGACTCTTGTGTGTGCCACTGAACTCCACTGCAAGAATACAGAGAGCATCCTGGGCTTCCTCTTTTCCTCCTTCTCCAGCTCACAGTGGCTCACTGCTGTTGTTTTCCAGCTGGACAGTGACACACCAGATTCTCTGGGATCCCAGCAGGGTGGTCTGTCGCCCTGATTTTTTAAGATTTTCTAAGCCTTCTGATGTTGACATTTTTGTAGCGAACTTTCTCACACACTTTCTGTAAATAACTCATTGTTTTGCATTCTTTTATGGAGGAAGAGAAATTTGATAGACTGTTAGTTTGTCCAGTGTCATTGGAGAGGTGGCACTGTCACCCTCCAATCCACTGTCACTTTTAGAAAACTATAAATGTTAAGAGTCAGAAAATAAACTTCCCTTTTATTCTTCACCTCGAGAACAGCGGTGTGCGCTTGTGTTCTTTCGCGTCCTATAGTGACAGTGGTCCAGCAGCAGGAA
>NW_005054329.1:4238639-4277037 GCF_000277835.1 Geospiza fortis | reverse complement strand
ATTCCTCAGAGAATTCTGCTGCCTCAGGATCTCAGAGACAACTTCCTAACTGCAAATTTGTGGTGCCAAGCAAAATAATATCAGATTAATTAACTGCACCAATTCCTACATTTCAAAAGGAAAAGCGACGCCATAATTTCCCATTGTCTTTATTTATTGATTCCCAAGCAGGAGCAGCCACCCTGCTTTTCAGCAGGGCTGCACACAGACACTTCCCCAGGCACTGAGAGGAGCTGACAGCTCTCAGCACTCCAGCAAACACTGCCTTGAGACTGCTGAACAGAAGGAAGGAACCCGCAGCCAGATGAGAGGCATGTGAGGGAATGCATCCATTAGCACGTACAGGGAGATGTCTTGTTAATAGAAGACAGAAGGAGGGACAAAGCAGGCAGAGACAGCAGCCAGCAGTTAGTCATTTTCTCACACAGATCATTTGGCTGGGAATGAGACACACATCAATCCAGGCTTCCTTTCTGCGCTTTCAGAGCCAGGGAAAACCAATACTGAAAAGCAAAACCCAACGCCAAAAGGCCTCTCTTCAAAAATGCTCAGCACCCTTACAAGTCCTCAAATAAACAGGGAGAAAATGCAGATTTTCCTCAAAGCAGTTGCATAGGGCAGAGAACTTCCATTTTCAAAACCACCTTTTGGATTCAAAATTGCTGCTCTGTCTCAGATATTTACTAGTGAAGAATTAGAGGCTCTCATCTCCAAACCACAGCACACCAGAAGACAGCCTAAGGCTGGGGAGGAAAAGGGGTGAGGACCTGCCAAGAATCACTTTTGCCATCACCCAAACCCTTTCTCCAGCTCTTTCTGTGAGCATAAAATAGGAAGAGATGGCTGAGCCTCCAAGACAGCAAGACAGGCTTGGGTTTGCTTTGGCTTGGTTGGTTTCTTTAAAAAAAAAAGGCATTTTGGAGGGGAAAGAAGAAAAGCAGAGCAGGGATAGAGACTGAAGGCTCAAGTGAACAGTGAATTGAACAAAACTTCATTTTTCTGCTTTTATGAGATGAAACACCATTTGGGAAGTTTTAGTTTGTGGAATACAACCCAAGTCTCACCCCAGGAGCACAGATCAAAGACCTGGATGAACAAGAAAATTGCTCAGCTTGCGCCACTGCCATGGAGAAGGTGAAGTGCAATAGCAAAAGTTACTCATGCAGTTTCTTCAAGGAATAGGACCATAAATAAACAGATAGTAACCTGCCCTCTAATAACACCTGTAACTCAAATACAGACATGTTTACTAGTAAACTAGCCATGTGCAAAATCTGCATCAGAATAAATTAGTTTTAGGAGATTCTTTGCCCAAATCATCGCCTCTGATGCCTCCTGAGCAAGTGTTTCCTGCATTCCTTTGCTGGCAGAGAGGATTTACTGCAGTGTTGATATTCACTCCAACCTGCTCTCCTGAAATGACATTTTGGCATACAGCTGGTTTCAACTACTTCTGTTTAAGAAAAGCTCAAGATAATATAGCTGCTCTGAACAACATTTAATAAACACTTGACTCATTGTTACTCAGCCCAATGACTTGTCACTGAACTTAATTTTAATAGCATACATCAAAGCAAAAACAGACCAAGAAATAGTTATCCCTTTCTTCCCTATTAATTCCCTATGAATTAATAAAGCTTAAAAAAAAATCCTTGAATTGCCATGGGAATATTAGGATGCAGGATGCCCTTTCAAGCAGATCTGTAGTTTTGCATCTGGATGTTTTCTTCTTTTGCATTTTATAAAGAATGAAGGGAAAAAAAACCCCAGTGCATGATTCATCACTATTTGCATGAAACTACAGCAAAATCAAGATATTAAAATCCATTTGTCACACCTTTTTTTTTTGCCCTAAATACTTTTCATAAGCCTATTTCAATAAGTCTTTTCATAATCTCCTTCTGTCCTGTGCTGGAAACAAGATACTGAGCCCAACAGGTATTTGATTTGCCTTAATATCACTATTATTCTCTTAAGACACTGAGATAGCAAAGAAGAACAAATATGGAAAGGTCAAAGAGGAGCCAGAGAGGAGGCAACCAGTGACAGATAAAGGGCCAGCTCAGCAGAAACACATTTTCCCTGTGAATAATGCTGGAAGTGGTAATAAGATACTGAAACATAATTCAACTACTGCGTAAAGTTTAGCTACCACACTAAAATTTCAGTCTATCTGCAGATCCTAGGTAAGTGCACCACTGAAGGAAAATCATCTACAGATAAAAGACATATAATACTTTTAAATATGTATATTATGTATCTCACATTAAGTTTTATACAGCTGCAGCTGTTAAAGAGCAAATTTTTCTATGCAAAAGTATGAGTTAGCTCTTTATACATATTTCTAGTAACTAGAGATACCATGATTAAGAAATAAAAGAAAAACCCACCAAAATACTGAAAAAGCTGTGTTAATTGATATACCAGACCTCCAGTTTATAGACTTCCTGAGAAGGAAATCCATTTGAAGCTCCAGATACCCCAACAAAGAAGGAAAACTAACCAGCCAGTTTGTCACAAGATACCCCTGTTCCATCCCACATATCAGAGAAACAACATCTGGTTTTCCAACTACTGCTGGAGCCCCCTTCAAACCATTCTCCTTTGTCTGATATATTGGTAAAACAATAGAGCATTTTATGGATTCTTGAATTACCAGCACTTTAAAGTTAATATACAAGGGGAAAGCTCTATTGACTCTAATTTTTTTCTCGTTTCCTGTAAGAAGAAACCCTCTAAACGTTGACCTGTGAAATCTGGTGACAACAGGGACTTTTATTACTACAGCTACAAGGTTTTTGGTAGCACAATGTTTATACATCAGTGACTCTTGTTTTGTGAAGAAAAGCAAGCAGTTTCCACAAACTACAAGGATGAACAATTGCTTAGCATTTCATTTTTTACATAATAATCATTTTCTTACAGGTAACTAAATATATTTCAGGCGGTTTATTAATTTATAAGCTTCGTTGTGCACATCTCTGTGTTTCTGGCATCACTACACACAGGCTGCTCAAAGTGTTGATACTCTCTGTCCTCAAACAGTTTCTAAGTGTCCTCATAATTGCTTGTCACCTGTAAAAGAGGTTCAGATCCGATGCAAAATTAACATATGGTGAACAGATGGACTTGGAACAGACGTTTGCCGAGAAAGTACTCACACCAAAGACTTTTTGGCTTCAGTCTTTTAGGACCTTCAGAAAAGTCCTGCTTGAAGTTCCAAGTCATAACAATCAGGTGAGCATCATTCCTCAATGACAAGTTCATATTGCAAAAAGTTTTTTAATGACCTGCTACAAAGAGAATGTGTATGGAGCAAAAACGCAAGCACGAGATCGCTTATTATGATGATTAAAAATTAAACCAAAAAACCAATAACTTAATAAGAAATATTCCAGCCCCCCAGCATGGAAACTCTTCCAAATATTCCATTACTTACTGAGGAGGCAGGACAAGAGTTGTTGGCTGGGCTTTTGGTCTGCGCTTTGCAGAGACTCCCATCTGGTTGGCCGAACGTTTCAGAGACTGCTGATTCAAAAGGCCAGATGCCAGCCCAGCATGGTACTGCAACTGGATAAGAAAAAAACATATATATATTAAAATACACACCACTGCAGTACTCTGTCTGTGTCAGACCTCTGCTACCTGTGGCACCTGATTCAAATTACAGCCAGTCAGGAAGTTGGTGTGTGGTATTTCAGATATATTGCTTGGTGGAAGACAATAGGGACAAAAGCACATGGGAAAAGTCTGCTGTGAAATGGGTATGAGGAGCAAGTTATGCATTAGGGCAAGTAAGATGGTGAATCAAGGACTTCCTCTCAAGTCTACCTGTCTTGAAACTTGGGCTTGCTTTTAAACATTGAAACTGTTTCTCCTCTCTAGGGACTAAACATTCTCACTTTAGGAAGAAGATAAGAGGAAGACAGATGCAACCCTTTCACAATATAAACCAGCTTTTTAGAAATAACACTCATCTTTTTCTTCTTAAACATAAAACCACAAAACATTTGCAAAGGAGTTTCTACCACTGTAAAGAAAAATCTTGTTTTTAAAATACCTGCTTGCACATCTCCATAGCACTGCAGAATAATTCACATTCAGCAGCTTTCTCCTTAAAACTTCTCTTTTCCTTTGCCAATAAAAGACAAATTTTTGAAGGACACAACATGAATCTGCAGGATTTTGAGTGCACTCCCACAGCTCTCAGATTTAAGAACAGCTACAGGGCTCTGCCTGTCCTGCAACCACCTCCAAGTGCAACAGGTTCTCCTCTGAACACTTTCAATTACATTCTGAGTGCCCCATTTTTGAACTGGAAGGGGAAGGAAGATTCATTTTCAGACAAATGTGATTTCCTGCATCATTCCAGTACCTGGAACTATGTGTTCACTACATTGTCTCAAGATTTGTTCTGAAAAAGATGAATTGTATCACAGTTAACCCCTCTAACCCCATGGTCTGCACATAAAAAATGGGTTATGGTCAGGAAAGAATGATTTTAAAATGTTCAGAAAACGAAATGGTCTTAAACCAAGCTTTTCTACAGAGGTTGAGTGAAAAAGAGGGAGGAAAAGCTTGGAATGATGTACCCAAAACCACCTGTAACAGGAGGGGAGCAATCCCCATAGCCAGTTTGGCTCAGATGTCACTGCTCAGCACATCCAGAAGGATTTTTAACAGGCTCCTGGTTCCCCTGGCTGCTCCTTGTGCCACGTGAGCTCAGCCTGGCACAACATGAAGACACATCACATTCCTAATGGGAAGGGAGCTGTGCTCTGCCAGGGAAGGGGGGGGATTTTACTGCCCCAACCAATGGATTCTGCTCAAATTTGTTTTTCTCCGACAGTTTTCTGAAATGAAAAAAAATCAATGAGAGCGATGGAGGGTCCCTGTTTGAAAGGCCATGTTTCAGTGTCAGGGGCTTAGTTTTCAATCTTCACTACCTGAATGTGCAGGGAGTGCAATATGCAGGGAATTAAAGGCAAAGACAGCTCTGGCAGAAGAGCCTGTTGACTCCAGGAATATGCTTTTCCTTTTCCTTCCTGCATCTTTTTGTGCTGGTGGCACCATCCACTGATGTGCCCTGTGCAGGTATTTCAGGTAAACAACATTATTTGGACATTTGCTCAGAGATGGAGGTAATCACTGGTACTAATCAGAGATGGATTTTAAAGGTAACCTCTTAAAAACATTTCATACCCTCCCAGCTAGTGACATTTAGTGGTCAGGCATTAAAAAAAACAACCAAAAAGCTACTAAAGGAATAAAAAAGAAACAGATTCTAAACCAAAATTTTGTCCTCCAAGGGTGACTACCAAGTGATTAAGTTATTTTTATTAATTATAAGTATTTCTTCTGAATCTACCTTTGCTCTTAGGAATGCAGGTCCTGTAAGGGCCATTAAATATTTACCAAACCATCTTTATAATGGGAGAAAAGGTCAAAGTTAATAAAACTGACAGGCAGCTTCTGTCCAGCTTGATTTATACATTATTAAAGCATCACACACTGTACTGCACAGAGTGCTCTCCTTTTTGGGGACAGGGGGTGTTCACTGAAGGGACCAGGAAATTGTTTCTTAATCATTTTTCTGAGGAGCAGAAGCAAGACTGAAAATAGTGCCAAAGCAGGACCACAGGTATCAGAACTATGGCCAGGAGATTTATGGTCTGATGGATAGAAAATACAGGTGCCATTCAGTTCCCTCTTCCTCTTACAAAATCAACACCTTTGTCGGCCAGCATCAACCATGAGAGAAATATCAGCTAAAAACACACCAACCCCCCCACCAAATTTTTGCTTACTAACAAGAGAATGCCATTTCCAAACACATTCTCTCCACTTTAGAGAAAAGTGCTGAAATGCACTGCCAGAGGATGTTGTGGGTGCTAAAAGGCTCAGGCAGGGAGGCTGAGAGGAGCTCATGGAACACAAATCCTGTTTGGGGTTAATGAACACACAGAAGCTCAAGGAGTCCTGAATCCAGGGAATGCTGGTGGCTGTAAGAACATTGGGGAGAAGGTTGTGGGCACATGCAGACAGGAGGTGACAGAGCCTTGGGTTGGACCAGCAGAGCTGTTGTGCTCCAGCACCTCTGGGCGGTTTGAGACCCCATGGCCAAAAACCGTGGAATCTCTGATGGTCAAACCTGCCCTGCCCAGGGCATTCCCAACAACATTCCCAACAACATTCCCAACAAGCTCCCCCCTGCTCCTGGCCCCTGTGCCCAGTGGTGAATACTCACTGAAATGAGCATTGCTGCAGCACCAGGCAGTTGTGCAAATCATTCCTCTATCAGCTGCAAAGGGATTCCCCACCACTACTGCAAGCACCCACGTTTTCCAGCTTTGGGGAATTCCACCTGGCTTGTGTGAGGTTAAGCTTTTCCCTAATGATGTATTTTTCTGCATAATATCAATAAGATTGATTCATTTTCCCCAATACACGCAGATGAAACAGAAAATCTATCTCAGAAAACCAAGAAATCAAAACCAGCAACAACAAAAATCAATTTACAACATTTAGCAGCCAGGATATACCCCAGTGCCAACTTGTACAGGTTTATGATGAGTCTCATGATAGCTGATATTCTTCTAAAAACTGCAGTTCCAAGTAGATGTGTGAATTCTACTTAGGAATGTAGGAAAGGTATGGAAAGTAACTCTTCAATACATACAAATGTTTTACAAGAAGCTAAACAGAAAGAGAACTTGGATTACTCTAAATTATTTTTTAAACATTAATTATTTTTCTACGTTAATGGCCACATGGCTAGATTTTCTAGCACAGAATGCTATCACTAATATTTCACATTTTTAGTGTTCCTGAGTATATGAAAACTATATTCCTATATTAACAGCTCTTAATCTTCCTCACTAAGTGAAAAGTATGAACACTGAAAGCACTTGGGAGTCACTTTTCTCCCAGCTGTAATTGTAAGGAGGGCAATTTCTTCATCCACATAAGATGTCTTTGGCTTTCACAGGAACTATTTAAACAAAAAAAAGGTGCATTAAAGAATTACAGATCAGATTTAGCACTGAAAGCATTAATATTTTTAAAGAACTTAATCACATCTTTTCCTTACTCTACTCCAGTGATCCTTCTTACCAGAAATAAGGTAACACATCTCCTAAAACAATGAAAATAACCAAAAAGAACCTCTACATCTGCCAAAAATCCTGTCTTGTGCAGATGATCTTTAAGATTTGGAGCAGACAGAAAACTTCTGTTACAGTAAGAACCCTGTAGGAAAGGCCCCTTTGTTCAGCTGAGAAGCACTGACCATATTGTGACAGCTTTCCATCTTAGCCTGTAGGGTTACTTTGCAGTGAATGTTATGAAACCACAAACATGGGCACAGTGCTCATTTAAAACTTTGAAAACTAAAGCTTCATCATTAGAATCAAGCTGGGTCTAGAGGTCTTTAGTTTAAATAATTCATGGGTTGGAGATTTTGCATGTGCTGACTGCTGCCCAAACAAGTGAGTACACTGCACTTACTGACAAGGCCATCCAAAGTTGCAAAAATTGGGTGAAAGAAAGTAAGAATCAAGGAAAAAAAAAGCAAAAAAGCAATCAATTGGAGCATTAGCAACTGATCACATTAGCTACAGCTGCACATTACATTTACATTTTGCTATTAATTAAAGCTTTCTAAGCACTGACACTTTAAGAAGTGAAATCAGAAGAATAATTTTCTTTGTAATCACATTATCCTGTTACTTATTATTCCATTCTTATGTAAATACTTAGTGATCACATATATAAACAGAAAAAGGTTTTCTCAGATCCAGGTAATGTAAAGTTTATTTCCATTCCTCCAAGGAATGCCTTTTACAGAGGTGGCTGACAGATACTCACCCACTGTGGCATTTTCTGAGCTCACTGTAATCCTGGTGATGCACATTTGCCTCCTTTAGGATGCACAGTGCTCTGCCCCTCATCATTAAACAACTTCTCCCTTGCAGATGAAAAGGGATTTGTTTATTATGATAAAACTCTACTTGCTCTTTTGAAAGAGCAACCAGCAAGCAAGCAGGACACTCCCACAGTTTCATCTCTGCAGACTAAAGTAGGCAAGAGAGAAATTATACTACCTTAATTGATATTTTTAAGCTTTTTTCAGATAATGAGGCCTGTTTGGAAATTCTCTTTTTCTCCGAACAATGTTTGATCATTTTAGGACAGATGAATTCTTGACTTGACCAAAACAGCATCAATAAGCCAAAAGGAGAGTCTCCAATTTCTTTACTCATTGGTTTTCCTCTTATTGAGCTGGGTTGCAGGCTTTTCAATTAATAGAAAAACTAGACACTGTGTCTTTGCTCTATTTTACTATTTAATTAGGACACTTTATTCTATTTTTTAAAAGCATTTATGCCCCTTTTCCAGTTTACAACAATATTTAAGCAAGAAACATCTATCCATGAGAGGAACAAAGGCTGCTCCCATCCCATTCTTTTTTAAATCCCTGTGGAAAAGTTATTACTCCTTTTGCCAAACACCCTGATCTGACTCAAAAGTGACAATTATGAGCTCACACTTCTGTTATTGTCCTCTCTCATGCCTGGGCTGTGAGATGCCAGGTCAATAAACTGGGATATGGAGCAGGCTGGGAACATCAGCCCTGCACAGGGCTTCTCCCTTAGGGCTCTCTCCCTCCCTCCCTCCCTGACCTAGGGAGTTCAAAAACAAGCAGAGACATTTTTATTTATTTATATATATAATGACACAATAGTAGGAAATGCATTGATACATATCCCTGCTTCTTTTAATGCCTTGTTTTTGCTACAGGTTTTATTCTACTGTCTCTGAATTCCTATTTTTGCTGAGAGTGCTGTTTTAATTAGTGTCAGATTTCAGCCCTAAAGTGTGTTCTTCCTACTTTTCTTTTGAAAACACAGAAGTTCTGCTGATGAATGACTGCTGATGAATGCTCCCTCACTCCAATACTGCTTGCAAGTCTTTGGCTTTTAACCATGCAGAGATAGCAAATCTCATGGCACTTTCTTCAAGGAATTGGTCAAAACTTCAGCATCTGCATCCTTGCTGCCAATAAAATGACCTGCACTGTTCAGAGTCACTGCAAAAGCCACTACTCCTCCTCCACCATTTAAAAAAATGTTCTGGAATCCATTTAATAGCTACAGAAGTGATATATTCTTGGTTTTTTTGATAATGTCAACACAAAGAGAACCTACACAGCCACCAGGCTGGATTTTAAAGGGATCTAGTGTTTAAAATGGATAAAGAGGCAGAGTAATCATAATCTGGGGTTACAAGCTACTTTATGCACTCTTTAGAAGAATAACTGTATTTTATGCTTAAAATGTTTATACCTCCAGGTATTCTGAAGGGTTTGAACATACATATTTACTGAAAGATAACAAAATGAACTGGCATTTATTTCCTTGTGTATGCAGCTACAACATAAACACATAATAGAATTATAAAAAGCAAAGTAGAATTATTACATTGTGTTCTGCATCTAAATAACAAAATAAACCCAGGTGCAGTAACAAACAGCAGCAGCAGGTTATTTTCAAGTAACCCTGAGCTGAAGGCAGGTGGTGGGTACAGAGGTTGTCCAGAACAGGTAAGTGGTCTTAGTGTCACTCTGTGAGGTGTATTCACAATTGTGTGTTCCTTTAATGGACTTCATTAAAGTCTAAAGATCCAAGAAGTGCACATGATCAATATCTGACAGAAAATCCTAATTCCTTTTTGACAGAAGCATTATCTTGGTATAGGACAAACAATCTGTAGCAGGGGAAAGTCATCATTAAAGTCCAAGATAAGGCCACAATTAGAACCTTCCCCCAGAGCCCTGTGCTCCCTTAAACAGCCACCAGGACTCTGGAGACACTGCTCTCCTGCTAAAATTAGTATTTTCTAAAGCCCTGGACTAAATCTTTGGTGTCAGGGGCTCAGGTGGCAGCTGTGTCAGTATGAAGGATGACCTGCTGCCTCTGTGACAGGGGGTGCTCAGGTGCTTACACAAGAAATGGGAAGATAAAGCTCAAATGGCAGAATAAAGGGCTGCAATCAGGTACAGAAACACTCCCCAAACTGTCCAGCACCATGCCATGATTTGCAGCTCTGAGGGGAGCCTTTACTACACCAAACAAAATGCTTTACAGACAAATCAAGAAATTAATACTCTTCAATAAAATGTCTATATGGTGCAGCTTATGTAAATCCAACCAGTACAGTGCACAATCTGACAAAGGGGAGACAGGCAAAGCAGAGATGAGGGAAATCCATTAGTGGGTAAGCAGTTTTTGAATTCCCTAACTCATTAAATTTAATTATTTTAACTTCTGTTAAATGCCTTTCCTTAGCTTTGATGACTTGCACAATAATTAAAATGCACAATATCTTTAGACTTTAGGCAGATACCCATACTAATGTCTGACAATAGCCCAGCTGAGGGTTTTCCTGCCAGCATAGGGAAACCTGGCTTTCCTCAGTCTCCTGTGCCTTTCCTGAAGGGGAAATTGGAAGATCACAACTCCAGAGTCCATCCCAAGGCTCTGCCAAGGTACACCAGACATCATCACTGTCTTCTGTCACCACCCCAGTGTACCAGCACAGCAGAAGGGGCTGAAGGAATATTGTTTAAACTGAGCTGAAGTTGCCAAATTAGGAGCTAATTCTTCCTTAAATGGTTACTTTTGCTAATATCTTTCTTTACATCCAGCAGGCCTCCTGAAGCAAGGCTGCAGGGGATGCTGATTTCCAGCCTGCCAGTGACAAGCAATTAAAGCTTAAAGCTGGAGACTTCTGGAACAGAAGGCATGAGGCCTATTCCCCTATTCCTACAACAGCTGCAGGATATTAATGTGTAGATTGATTTATCCATCTTTTCTAGACACTATGAAGTAACCCACAGAAAATATTCATCCACAAATAAGAGCAAATCTTAAATTTAAGGTCACTGTTATCACCAATTAAAGTAAGAGGTTTTAACTTTCATCCTTCCCATGTAACACCAGAGACTTTTACAGAGACAAACCCTGGCATCACCACAGGTGTCTGGAAATTCTGAAAAATCTGATTAAAAGGTATTTCAAGTAAGACATCCAAAAAATAAGTAGACATTTATAAAAGTCTTAGGCAAATTACCTCTTCAGACATCAAAGAATTAAGTTATGAATGTTTTTGGGAATGCAAAAAGAATCTATCAGCTTTGATTGATAAAAGTGTAGCTTTTAACTAAGACTGAAAAAATGGAAGACTGGCAACATTCTTTTCCAGAATAATATGCTTCCTCTGCTTTTTTCCAGCATAGTGCACATAAATCAAAGAAATGTTAAAGAGGCCCATACATCACAAGCTGGCATTTCTAAACTATTTACAAAATCTGTTATAGTCAAGAGGATGGAAAACACAAAACTGTGACCAGCAAAGTTCCTGAAAGAAAAAAGGTACTTCTATCATCCCAGCAGGGTAAAGGTTGGAAACTCTTGATTGTAGACTTTAAAACCATTAAACCAAGACAATCCTGATAATGCAGGGTTGCAAGAAGCAAACAGGATGGAGTTATCAGCCAAATCTGGTGACAACTAGCTCTGAGTGATATGTCCAGGGATGGTGACTTCACCTTCCAAGGTCTGAGCAGCCTTTCTGTGGAGAAATCCTTCCTCATCTCCAACCTGAACCTCCCTGGCCAATGCTCGAAGGAAGTCTGAAGTACAAAAGCAGGGCTGACCTCACTGCAGCCAGAGAGCCCCAGAAACAGCAGGAGCTCCAGCGCTGAGCTGTGTATCCACCACATCTTCATATCCCCACTTCTATGCACACAACAGATTTCAACAGATCAGGTTTTCTTCAACAACTTTTACAGATGAGAATCTCTTCTTCTGAAAGGAAAGAAGTGGATTATGGAAAGTTTATGTGTCCATCTGTTGGAGATGTCACACTCTGACTAGAGAGTGCAAAAAGCACAGAGATGTTTTACAACCAAATCCCAAACTTACAGTAGTCTGAACGAGTGAAGAGCCATATGCTTTGCAAAAAAACACCTCTTTTGCTACACATTTTTTTGCCACAGCACAAAGAGTAACAGTTCGAAAGCTGCTGTAATCTTTATTTCTGAAAATAGATCACATATTCTTACTCTCATCTGCCACACTCGGGTGAGTTACTGATAGGAAACCAGAAAAACAAGGAAATACTACTCTGGGAAATGCAAATTAAAGATGCTCTGCACTGCAAGGAGATACTTGCAGCTACAGAAAAGGGGCAGCTCAGAGAGCCCAGGACTGGGATGATGCACAACAGAAGGTTTGGTGCAGTGACACATGAAATGCTTCTACAGTTTTCTCTGTTGGAGACTTGCAGTGGGAGCATTTGAAATGAAGCTGGGGGACCTCAGAAATAACTTAAAGAATAAAACAAATGGAATACACTTCATCCTATTTTCATGGGAGCTTATAATGATATTATAATTAACTCAATTACACCACAAGATTAATAGCCTTTAAAACGCTCCCAGTCATTCATTACAGGCCTAATTAAAACTCTCTTTTGGTGCTGAGCCAGCAAGAAATATGAAATTACTTACTAGCAACCCTACAGAAGTATACAAGATATTACCTTTACTGTGCTAGTGTTTCCATGGTCACAATTCAATGAGAAGTTTGGGTTTGGATTGTTTGGGTTTTTTTTTAATACCAAAAACAAAAAGAAAAAAGGACAAGATCCACTTTAGAGGCTCCAACACCTGCAGCAGCATATCAGCTCACTACAGCTAACCAGTTTATTTCTAGTTTTGCTGCAACAGTTAAGGGCTTCTACAATAGCAGATGCCTTTCCTCCCACACATCAATTAATTTGCAAATGCGCTCAGGTTGTAGAAATAATGAAGTGCTGAATGCTTCTCTATTGACAAGTTTTGCTGTCAGGAGGTGGATGCTGTGGGCGAGGTGCTAAAATCCTCTGCTTTTCTCTGCACGCCAAAGGAAAGACACCACACGAAACTTGGACATGAAACTTGCTCACAGCTAACAGGGCACATCAATTACTTTATTTACTCCTCTCTTGTTGGAACCAAAAGGAAGATATCCTCTCCAAAAGCTGTTTATTGTATTTATTTAGGGATTTATAACACACCGTTTTACAGGGAGGTGGGAGGTTTTGTGCTGACCCAAGAAACATAGTGTATTTGAGGAGAAAAGTAGTATTTTTCATGTATTTTTAGGTATGCTAAAAAAGTTACATTAAAATTAAAGTTACAAATTAAGAATTCCGTAACGAGGAAATGCTTCATAATGCCTGTGCAATCTAAATTAGTCTGCCTGTGCTAAGGATTCAGACTTTCATTATGTGCTTCTTTCCAGACCTCAAATTAACCACAGCCTGCAGGATCTCATGGATGAAGAGGCAGTTACTCAGCACCGTTTTCATGCACAGAATGTTATTTGCAGGATCTCACACAATGCCCACACTTCTCCTCTCAGATGCCTTCTACCATATTTTCCTGCTTTATCCTGCTTCTTTACAAATACTGTTAAATTTACCTTCACAATTCTTATTCCACTCATGCTGGGTGTGGATCTGAGGAATCTCAGATTTTTAACAACACTAAATGTTTTTACTACATACTTACTATGTTTGTAGTAGAGTTTCCATAGATAATGACTGCAGTCAGGTGCTGAGCAAGTCTTTGAAGCAGCCAGGGGAGGCTTTCACCAGGTCATGGCAAGATTGGAATCTCTATCCCCACTTCTATCACTAAAAGTAAAGGATTAGTCTGGAGCAGTCCATTGTAACTTTCTGTCTGGACCAGCCACTAATTAGAAATAAAACACATCCTGCAGATATTCTCTGTAATCAAGTTGAAAAAATTGTAAGTTACTGAACTTTCAGGCAGGTCCCAGACTATTCCTCTCCAATTCTTCCCATGCTTAATTACCACATACCATGCTTAATTTTAAACCATCCACCTCAGCAGCAGTCCAAATTTGTTAAACTTTTATTTTCAATTACTGATTTTTTTTGTTCGTTTGTTTGTTATAATAAAGAACCCTCTTACCCCCTTTCCTCCCAGTAGATGTTGGTTAAAAGCAGGTGACCCATCCATTATCTTTTCTTTCATGAGTGGAATAAATTGAGTTTTTGATCATACAGAAGGAGCACAGGAACCCAAACGCTTCTGGCTCAGTTCTCACATCTCTCAACTAGAAAACCCCATATTAATGAGCACTAGACAAATGGTAACTAGGTAGTTTTACAATTAAAATGATGCTTAAAATAATTTTCAAGTGTTAATAACTGAAAATGCTATTAGTAAAGCATTTCCTTACTAACAGGTAAGGAAATTTGTTGTAAAAAATAGATGATTTTCTGCTTTTTAAAATATGCAATTTTCAGGCTGACCTTGTTCCTTTTAAATTTTTATAGCATCTTCAGTTCCAATTTGAGATTTTCATATGGGGTAGGCAAACCTTCTTATGTTCTGTATTAAATGCAAGACACCTCCTTGGCATGATCTGCAATATTAATAATATAACAGTACCAATTTCAGGAGCAGCACTGTAGCATCAACACATGCATACCTACATGAATCAAAATTTAACCATGTACATCATGGAAATCTTTAATAGATCACAAGACAAAAGCAGTTCTAAGACAGCTCAAAGACAATTTGAGATTTCCTCTTTTGCCATACAAACACATGACCTTGTCATGCCTCACAAGGTAACACCGAGGTAGCTGATGCAAGAAAACATATGCTTCTTTTTACTGGGCTCAAAATAGGAACAGAGGGGAAGGAGAATCAAACTCAGGGCCAAACCCAGGTTTCTGAAGACCAGACTTGCAGCTGTCACTGTACTGAGCAAAAAATGTCCCCACCCACATGAGCCCTACAGGATTCCTAACACTGACTGCCACTACAGAATCGGGAAAATACTTTCTGGAAATTACAAACATTAGGGATTCATTACTTAGCCAGGAATTTGCACTGGTGTTATCACAGGGTTTTAAGACTTGGAGATTGAGCCATTTTTATGTTGCTGTGGGACACAGTTAAAGCCACAGGAAAATAGAAATTATTATTTTTCATGGATTTCAAAGGAGACCGACATATATTTGATTCTCCATGCACTGGCTGTCTTGCAGGCACTCTTCAACAATCCAATTACTACTTAAATGTTGGCCATCTAGCCCACAGACATTTCAGATCCTCATTTAAACCTGGACATACCTTATTTCTGTATCTTGATAATCACTATGAAAATCCTACCAGACCAAAGCCCAGCAGTTTATCAGTACCTCAGTTCAAGGCACCAAGTAAACACACATTCCTCTCACTGCTCTGTGGACTTCATTACTAATGAAGTAAAAATTGCAGACATCAATCTATTGCTTCAGATGGCCATCATCAGAAAAATAAACAGGAATGTGGCTGCTCACAGAGGCTCATCTGGCACATTCACTGGAAGGTAAATTAAAAGCACTAATGACCAGAGCACAACAAGCAAGGGAATAACATTGGATTTGATAGAAAATGCTCCTACAATGCTTCATTCGACCAAGGCCGTGTTTTCTCCCTCAGTCTTAAGATAAACAACTATCAGTGATAGTTTTAATTACTTCACTCATCTCTGCTGAAGGCCATGCTGCCTACAAGCCCCTACAGAAGAAATGAACACTACTGGCATTTTTTTCTGAATGTTCCCTTGTACCAGGAAAAAATGAAAGGCAGGAAAATTTTAAAAATCACCACAATACTCCTGAATCTCTTGAAAGAACCAGTGAGGCTCTGAGGGAGTTCTCCTTCCCTGCATCACCCAGTTCCCTGTGTTATCACACCCATCCCTTAACTGGGTAACTCCAAAAAGTCCAGCTGGCTCCGGGAAACAACACTGATCTCCCTACACACAGTTTGTGTGGTACCAAAATTTCAGCATCACCCTGCACTGGTCTCCAACTTATCCTATTGACTGCTTCCCATAAAAACCTCAATACATCCCATATATATGGTCTGCTACTTTCCAAAGCTTGCCACTCCTGAACAGCCACAGAATACTTTATATTTTCACTTGTTCTTCTTTTCCTCATCTCAAAACTCAAAGTAACTCCTTCTCCAGCAGTTCTGAGCTGGCCAGAAGCAAACTCCCTATGGAGCTGAGCACAGCACGGTGCCTATCACTGCAGGATTGTGGGTGCAGAACACTGGAGAACCACTACAAGTGGGAATGTAAAAATGCATCATACATGTAAGAAAAAGGAAAACAAAACCCAAACCCGTATCTTTTGGTCTTGAAAACAGACGAGGAAATTGTATTAAAAAAACCTGATGCAACTTACATTACAGTTGGAATTTTCCATTACAAATACAATTTTGAAGTAGACATGAGCTGATAAATTCAGCATTAAGTTTTCTAAAAGTATTCTCAACTCTTCAGCAGCGCATGTACTTACACAACCAAAAAGGATCTTTCTGTATGAGCTCATAGCACCAGCAATATGACAAACTGGTGTGCATTTAAGGAAACTGGGGCGGTGGGGGAGCCAGACACTGCTTCTCACAAATTATGATTTTTGAACTTGTTTCCATCACTTTTCCAGCTACAAAATCTTTTTTAATGAGGACACTACCTACCTACCTACCTCACAAAGTTTATTTTATCAAGCCAGTAATTCAGCAACACGAACAACTGACAATTCACTCAACTATAGTTTTTGCCTGAGGCTTTCACAAAAACATAAAAGAGCAAGAAAAACTTAAAAATGGTGCTGGAGAGCTGAAGCCTTGCTGGCGGCACGCTGAACAAACAGGAACAATTGAAAGCTGAGGAGCAGTCAGTAATTTATACTACTGAGCCCAATGCCTGGACAGTAAGGAAAACAGATGGCTCTGCAATATGGAGATGGCTCCATGAAAAGCAGTCAGCACAGGGATGCTGCAACAGCTCAGCAGCAATAGCTTGCCTGGCTGTAACAGCCACAGCAAAGCAAATTCCATCATTTCACAGGATAAAACAAAAGAAAAGTAAACGAGAGTAAAAGAAAACAGAAGTTCTTATTACAGTTGGCCTATATTCCATGATAAAGCGTGGGCTCCTTCAGAGTTTTTCCAAGAGTCCTGCACAGACAGTTCTGTGCAAATAAATGAGCTCCATCCACCCAGCAGGAGCAGCTCCTCTTCCTGTCCCGGCCCCCTCCCAGGAATTCTGCATCACACCCAACGTCTCTGAACGTCAGCTATTTAGTTCTACTTTTAGCTCTGCTTTAAATAAAAAGTGTGTGGAGTGCAAGCTGCATAATGAAGGCTCAAAACCATGGAGATGGCACAGACTGCACCGGGCAGCATTACCAAGCTGAGGTGGTTTTAGGGTTTGCTTTTCTTGCTGGTAGACCTATTTACATGGAACAAAACCAAAATTTGCCAAAGGAAGTTTCCAACTCCATGCTGGAGGAGACAAGAAGCTGGTTCCAAATGGAAATGGCCTGTTTGAGCCTTGAGGACAAACCCAGAGGCAATGGCAGGGAACACATCAACAAACACATCAACACAGGAAGAGAGGGCGAAGGAGTTCTTGACAAATGCGTAAGGACCTCAGACTAATTTTTTTAGAGTATTGCATTTCAAGGCCATCATGACTAAGCAATATACCAGTTATGCAAGGACTTAAAATAAGCTAAAAATCTAGCACAAAACTTTTCAGAAAGGCCAAAACATTATAAACTCTTTGACCGTAAGAACCTCTTAAAATAAATATATACTCACTATGGAACCAGAGCACAGGTGAAAGCCTCAATTTAAAGCCAAGCATAAGATTCTTCTTCCTCTGCAAGTTTCCTGTGATAAATCAGGTTGTTTAAAGGGCAAGCTCAGTAGCTGGATTTAGCAGAGAAAATATCATCTTGCCTTGCACACCATGACAGGTGATGCTATTCAGCTACAGATTATGCTGACATATTCCTGTTTCACCTACAGGATTGTTTCAATTTTTAAAAAAATCCACTCAAACGAGTGTTTTACTGTAGAATATTGTCTATTATTTTTCTTAAATCAAAACTCACTGACACAGTTGCTGATGTTGGTAAAAGGCCTCTGCACACAGTTTTACACATGGTTTAGAATTCAGCATGAGCACACAACTGCCTGAACTTGGGGTAGGCTTGTAAAATTCAAAAGCACAAGTTTATCATCATTCTCAGGAAGTAACCAAATATTATTGTTCTTTAAATAATAATCAAATAGAAAAGCAAAGCAAGTTCTTTTTAAGGAAGATGTTTTCAGATATTTCTCTTTTTCCAGACTTAAGCCTGAGACATTGTACAAGAATTAGAACAGAACCTGCAGTGTAGAGTCCCAGCATCCTCCTGCCAGGACTGCGGCCATTGGCATTGCTTTCTCAAGAAAGCAAATATTAAGATTGATTAAATACCTTTGTTCAAGTACTCTTGATAATAAAGGGATTATTCTTCTCCTTTTCTAATGGGCATTTTATTCTGGCAACTGATGGATCATATATTAAATTGTTTCATTTCCAAACAGCATCTGCTGCTACAATTACCAAACTGAAGAAAGAAGGGATATAAAGCTCTGTGATTTGAAGGAAAAACAAGAAGAGAAAAAGGCATAAAGTTTACATGACACTAACAATCCCACTGACAGGTTTTTCTGACTTTGCAAACTTCCTTTTACACAGAAGCATTCTTTTATAACCTGACAATTCCCTGTAGCCTGAAAACCTCATGAACATGTCACAGATTTTTGTTTTCAACCTCTCTGAAGTTCCTGCAAAAATCTTTCTAACCTACTGGTCAGGATGACATCCAACTGCAGACATGAAATTAATAACTGCATCTGCAGTACCCTTCTTGAACTACTTCTGCCCTTTACAAGATTCATTGTTTCCCTAACAACCCTTTTAATGAAGACAAACAAACATCAACAAAAGCTAAAAAAAAAAAAATAGATTTGAGCAACTTGCAAGAAAAGAAAAACCAAATCACTCAGTCAAGGCATGTTTGACTTTATCAGCCACTGAGAAAACCACAAAGGACGTGCTGCTGCTCCAGTTGATCATCCAAGTCTCTGAAAACTTTCCCTGGTCTATTATTTATTCAGGAAAAAAAACCCTTTCCATCTTTACCATAAGAGTAGAGAACATGAGACATTAGTTTTCCAGACTTCACAGTGGCTGACAAAGCAAAACACAGACTGAATTTAGGCAGCCAGCAGAGCAAGAATCTCTGAAAAAGGGCACCTTAAATAAATGCACAATAAATGTCTCCTCAGCCCACTCAAGCAGAGCCTTCAGCCACTGCTGTATGTCCGTGTCTGCTTTAAAAGCAGGTCATGGATGCTTAGAGAAAAGCCACAGACCCTGATTTCCATCCATCTGGGAATTACTACATTTTGCAAGTTAGCACATATGAAAATGCACTAAGGACAGTACTCTCTGAGTTCATTTAGGCTCACAGAGTTCTACTCCAAATAACCTTTGTAAAACAGTTAGCATGACCTACAACAGATTTTTTTTAAGGAATGTGACTCTTAAGAGAGAATAATTTTTCCATGTTCTGCTAACGCAACAAAACCCTTTCCATAGCCCGATCATCAGCAAATATGCATTTGCTAGCCACAGGAAAAAAAAATCAAAAAGTTACTTTGGAATTTGTCTGAAGATTAGCTAAAAGTTTCTGCAATGCTGTACTCTCTGATTCAGGAACAGCTCCCATGCCATTAAAGTCTATTCCATTTTAAACTTCTTCTCCTTTATTCCATGGAAGATCCACAGAATTTTATCAGTACAGGAAAAGAGCAAAACTTCATTAATAAAGTCCTATAAAATTGATACAGCAAGGATATGGTAGATGAGGGAACAAACTTTAACAGTAATGTGTTTTGGTTTATCAACCTAAATTAAACCTCTTTCCCCCCATCAACCCCTTTTTCATTTCAAGACTCTTTTACTATGCAGGGAAAATTTATTTTATCTGAGCAGGTGAATATTCCATGTCCTGGCTGCTTTTAATTCATGCAAATGTCTATGGCAACACAGTTGTTTCACTTGGGCTCTTGCAAAAAATTAACAGGAAATTTATTCACCTGTGTGTGCAGATACTGTTGCCTATTACATGGAAATACCATTTTGAAACACCATATTTACAAAACAGAATATTCCACAGCTGCCTGCTCTCTATGGACATCTGTATAACTCCAAGTGCAGCATAAAACAGGAGCAATGAGAAGTTATTTTGAAGGTCCCACACATGAAAGGGGGTTTGCTGACTCTCTGCACCTGTGCTGCTCTTTGAAGGGACAGAATCATCCCTGGGATGCATCAACTCAAGCAACTGCATGGATCATCTAACAAGACAGCCAGACTGCAGCTCTCCTCACAGCCTTTCCCTGGAAGAGAGATTTGTTCCTTCCAAATCCATCAGGTACAGTGAACTCCTCTCTGCTTCAGCTCTTCCAGAGGGAAAGTATTGGCTTGGAGGAAATAACAACTAAGTAGCTCCCTCATCGACAGCAGAAAGCAAGCGCATTGACTTGTGCCCTTTCTGTATTGATGCCCTGGCTGAGTAAATGAAGATGTACAGGGGAAAAGCAAAGAGCACCACAAGCAGGTATGTGACCCAGAAAAGCACAGTAGCAATTTTATATCTTCTTCAATCTTCCTGAAATGTGATTACAGTTGACCTTTAAATCTAGTAGATCAACCAATCGATTCTGCTGGAACAACCCCGTGTGTGATCTAAGAGCATGCCCATGCTTAAAAAACTTCCTGTGCCTGCCTGGCATAGTCATTTTATTTTGTTGTAAAAGTTACCAAGATTTGTCTGAATTGATTTTACTTGCAAGAAAAACACACCATCAAAACTGCAGCATCAGCAGACACTAAAGGTCTTAGATTCTTGCAGGATGAATGCAATATCAATACAATTAGGATGTATCCATATGAGGCACACAAGAGAGATGGAAAGAAGATGTTTTTAATCTCACTTAATCCTAATGCAGCCCCAAGTCTGCTTTTTTAGACTGTGGGAAAAAAATAAATACAAGGAAAACTACAAACACTCCAAAGTATTTGCCAGGCAAAACACTGAATTTGGAACGGAAAACATATTTAACAGCTCTTTAGGAAGTAAAGCTTTAAAGCTTTTTCCTGTTGTGTTGGATGAAAGTTTTATTTCAGCTGATAAACTGTCCTTTAAAAGGAAAAACAACCCAAAAGAGACTTCAAGATGGTGTTTGTCCATAGTGGCCTTGGTGCAATAAGATGCTCATGTGCAGCATCTCCCCCAGATTTCTCTGAGTGCTCACTCTGTAGCACAACCCTTATTTTATAGTTAGATATTTTACAGATGGAAGAAGACATGCACAACAAAGACACTCATGAAAACTCATGCAGCAAGCTAAGGCCAGAGGAAAGAGGAGGATGGATCTTTCCAGTCCCATGACAAACTTGGCAATGCTGCTGCTCCCAAAATCTTCATCCTCCCCATCAGAAGTGTTCTGGGACATCCACATCACACACTCGTGTTCACAGAGTCAACTACACAGCAAGTTCTGTTAAGCTGAAAGTTATTAACTTCACTCCATACTACATGCAGGGTGCCCAAAAGAACCAGAAAATTGGAAATGAAAGGTTAGCTGGTGCTTTATCAGGCACAAGAGAGCTTACAGACTTGATCAGCTCTGTGATCTATGATATTTCTACAAACAGCTTTGGAAGAAGCATCAAATAGTGCAGCCAAAAAAAAAAAAGAAAAAGAAAAAAAAAGATGGCACTGAGCAAACTGAAAATGCTACACTGAAAATTCTGAAAATACAAGATTTGACTCCAGAGTAAAACTGAAGCAGACGGCAAAGCAGAGAACTTGTTAAGTCTGAGTGCAGAGACAACTGCAGAGAAGACTCTAAATAGAACCCAACTGAAAGCAGATGGGTAGGGCAGGGAACATCAGAATAAAAATCTAACTAATGGTAAAACACACAGGGATGTTTTTTCTCAAAAGAGAAACATATATCCACCCTCACTGAGGGATAACCTCGGAGGGAGGAGGAAGCCATTATCTTTTTAACCGCAGCTTATTTGATACAAAAGTGACATTTTCTCTGAATGAGGAATTCTTTTTCCAGAAAGAAAAGCCACCATCTGAAATGAGACAGAGCCCAGTAACACTGCAGTAGTTGAGAATGTCATGATTTCCATCAGAAAACTGTTTTGCAGAGATCAGGAACAGCTGTTTCAAACTGAATTAGACTAAAACTGGAAACAAGCTGTCAAAACCCAAAAAATATATTTTATACATAAAAGAATGTATTTGATTCAGCTGTTTTATTGTGGTGGTCAGCCAAAAGAGAAATAAAGTAACATTCTGAGATCCAGACGTTGTCGCAAAGACTCTCTCATTTTAACACTCTTTATGTAGATTTATTCCTTTGAGCATTTGGAATAGGAAAAATGTCAAACAGCTCATATCACAGATTCTTGAATATTTTCAAACCCTGGGCAGCTTAAAACAGTTTAAAGACACCTGAGGACTCCTGCTGCTCCAGTCCACATTCTCTGCATCTTCCGTAGCAGTAACAGGCTGGTGCAATAAGGAAAATATTCTGAATTGATGTTGACATGAAAAGATTAAAATAATTCACTTTAACCCACCACTTGTGGGTAATAGCACACGCATCCAGCTCCTTTTTGTGCATACTTGCAGATCCTGGGAGGCTTTTAGTGGGTATTTTCAATATTGATTTCCCTAGGAATTGCAGTTTCGTGTAATGAGAAGTAAATACATCTATTTTAGAATATACTGTAAAATGTCACATCAAGATACAATTCCTTTGTGTCTAATGGCCCATGCAGTACACAGAGCACCTTTAGTACTCTGCCACTACCAGTTACAAGAGCTTAGAGAATCCAGATACAACAACCAAATTAATCAAGACTCTGCTGGTTTTGACTAGAACTATTTGTTGCAAAGCACAACTCTGAACATCAAAGACCTCTGTGATTTTATTATGTGCTGTAAGATGGAGCCATTATACCCTGCTTGCCAACCAAGTCTGAGGTAATCTTGAAAATACCCTCAGCATTTCAACATGGTCATTACTTCTCATAATGATGATTCATGCTAATTCCATCTAATAAGGATATTAGTTATTACTGTCAGCTCATCAGCAGATGGGCTTTTGAAGAAGAGGTATCTGAGAACAAGCAAATTCATGAGCATATAAAAAAATGTACACCCTAAGAAATGCATTTTTAACTCTCTAGAAGACCAGGCAATCATGCAACAGCAGCCATGTGCCATTTCTCCTCTCAAACTGCTCACCCAGTCCAGATTTAGGCATTTTAATTCGAGGGTTTAAGTTTTCAGCACACACAGTGCAGCTCCAAAGCACGACTGAACGCTTCACACTAAGCCAAGAACTTCACAAAAGAGCACAACAAGGTACCTGCTGCTCAGGATACAGAAACTTTTGATCTTTCTTTGAAAAGATCAAAAATGTGAAAGACTAGCACCTGCTAGAATCAATCAGCTTTCATTAAATCTTCTTTTATTAATTCAGAGGACATCTTTTTCCATATACACTGTAACTGAACAAGTGTCAGTGGTTAAAAGATTTATTCATGTTTTTTGTTTCTTCTGCAAGAATCATTACATTCAGGCACTTTAAAATTAGCTTAAATGAACTGCTATAAATGCTTGGGCTAATCTTGTATCAGCAAAGGACACGATAACATGTACTGATAAGTGTCTTTATTTCCAGAACTTCAGGATTTGACAGCTCTAGTAGATTTAAATGCTAGCTCATACCAAGAAAATACACCAGCAGCAAATGGGGTTGGGAGTGAAGCAGCTCTGAGTGTAATGATCATGTTCTGATCTCTTCTCTATTTTCCTATCAACCCCCAAACCAGCCCAACCATGGCACCACTGAGATTCCAGAAGAGCCAAGACAAGGTTCTGGAACTACTCAAGAAGCCTGAGAGCAGGCACAGAGTTACACAGCCTGCAGCTCTTATCCAGTAATGGTCCTGATGTCTGTCCTGGTCTTATTCACATTTTTCAGCTGTCACACACAGCCACAAACCACCACCCTTTGTCCACTCTTCCCTCCCAGGAAAATAAAAATCAGTCTGCATTAACCCCAAGAGAATTCAAGGGTCACCACAGACCCTCTGCTTTGCACACCTCCAACATCAGCAGCTCAGTATTAGCTCCTGCTGTACAAAAAACTGCTGACACCTTTTTGCAAATGCACATTTTCACAAAGCAGCAACCAGTGGTCAGAAATGAGTTTTGATTATATGCTTACACAGTTTCAAAGACTAGTCTCAATTTTATTAGCTATTAAACCATCTCCATGTTTTGTTACCCAATTATCAACTGCATGAGATTAAGATACAATGGGGAAGAACTGAGCCTTGTTTATGTGCAATTCAAGCAAATAAATCCACTGTGAACTGTCTGGGGGGAGAACTTCAGTAACTTCAAAAGAGAACTCAAAGAAGAACACAGATGAGTACACTTCTGCATTAAAAAACCCAAATAACAGGCACAATAAAAGACCTGACAACAACAAAAGTAGAGAGCAACAGGGTGACATCATTAAATTTTCCATTTTATTTGATTTCCTCTAGAAGCTACAAAAAAATCTTTTCCATATGAAGAATACCTGTGGGATTTTTATCACCTGCATCAGTTATTTTATATTAGTGTTCATATTCCTTGAATGCCCTTCATATGAAGGTCAGAGAATGCTTTACAAACAACTTTTATTTGCCTCAAAGAAAGCAAGAAAGGACACTGAGTCTCTGAAAACATTCTTTGTGTTTTCATGGTGGCACCATCCACAAGGTGGTCAGGCTTGTTCACCAGCAGCGAGTCAGCCTGAGCCATGGAGAGCTGAGGCAGAAGAGGACTGGAAATTCAAAGCAATGCTGGGACTGAGGCTTTCTCTCAAAGCTGCTCTTGTTCTGCAGTCCTGAATATTCATCAATTAATCCCCAGACAGCATGGATTTCCAGTTATACTTTGTTGTATTCCTCAGATTCTGCAAGTAAAGCCTTTTCTGCTGCTCTGATGGCTGTACTGAGTTACCCAGGCCACATTTCTGTGTCTGTGCCTGGCTTAGCTGCATTCAAACTCAACACAGAGCAAGGCAGCTTTAATTTGATTTGATGACCACATTGCACAACTTAGAAAGAAAAAGTGATCACTGTCTTATAAATTACATATTTGAGCCATCCAGCATGAAATGTATGAGGAGTTCTTGCAGAGGGAAAGAAGGAGTTAGGGGAGGAAGAACTAGGAGTGGGAAGAAGTGTTTTGGTTAAAACAGAGCCACATCAATCATTTCCATCCTGAAATAGGCTAACAGCTAGGACATTAATACTTATCAAAGAAACAGGGGAAAAAACCCACTCATTAGCAAATAAAGGTGTTGCAAAGCATTAAATAATTCCCACCAGCTGACAAGGGGGCTGTGATTTATAATAGTGTGTTATTGATAGATCACTTCCCATAATTAGGAAAAGTGAGACTGGTACTGCTTACAGCATTATTTTGATCAGAGCCTTGAAAAATACTGTTGAATAATAACAAACACTAGGCATAACAATAGAAAAACACCACAACATTGCTCTCAGGCTGCTTCAGATTTGAAACAAAATATTCTAAAAAAAATTCAGTAAGAAAGGCAATTCTGTTTGGACACATAACCTTATTTCACAACAGCATCCTGGTGTGAATTATTACTATGATAACTCTGGGAGGATCACAGACATAAAACATTCAAACTATGCAGCAAAAATAAGTCAGAACCAAAGGCTAATTATTTCCCATTTTTTAAGCAACAAGTTACTCCTCATAACTCTTCTCTTCCTAAAGAAACAGAGTAACCTCAGTCTACTAAAATATCAAATAAATCCAACTAACTTCCCTAGTAGCACAAGTCAGCATATGCAGGAAATTCTCACCTGCCACAATAACTTTCCATAGTGCAAGGAAAAAAACATACTGGCAATTTCCATTTCCTTTCAGTCACATTATCAGGTGTCAAAACCACTTTTATACCCAACAATAAAATAGTTACAATAGCCCTGGCTCGAACTTTTGTCAGAAAGCAACATAAAAATGAAAGGCAAAGAAACAGAGAGCCCAAGAGCTGAAGATTGCAGGAACTCACAGCTGAGGAGGGAAGATACATTTCCAAAGAGAAGACATAACTGATGTTATCCACCTCTAATGCCCCAGACACTGCTTGAGGCAGGATCTCCAGGGAAAACAAACCCTGTCTAACAAGCAGTAGCTGGTGATTCTGCCTTTACTGTTCCTATTATTGTAAGCTTCCCTGTTTTCCTTATGGTTTTCACCATTTTCTCCTCTCACTATATTCACTTTCTTTTTTTGAACTATCAATGCAGAGCTCAAAGACCCTCAGAAAAATTTCATGTCCCACCTTTTTCCTTCTCCAGTACAGCACACGTGGACTACTGAAATTACATTTTGGTACAAGCACTTTCATCCTCATCACAGCTCTTCCAGTGCTTCTTCCCCCCATCATTTTAATATCAAGCATAATTTCCACACTACCTGAATTTGCCATCTCAGGTCACTAAAATCAACCCTGCAATGAGAAAAGTCAGTATTCTCCAGGCAGACAACTGAGCAGTAATTAATAACTGCAGCAGTTGGAAGCACAGAGGCAACCACCTGTTTCCCAGTCATACTAAAAAAAAGGAAAAATCTGAACATTAATGCATTAATGTAATTCTGAACAGCAAGGGCATTTCACCAGATATTTGCCCAAAACCACACAGAATTAAAAGCCCATAAAGGACATTTTTCCAGACTGCCAGGCAAACAACATTAGTCACTGGCTATATAATACTTGGCACATGAAAAACATTTCTGCCCAAAGAACCCAATGCACTTGGGACACATTTAGACTAGAAACTCTCCCAAGAAGTAGGTTAAGTGATATTATCCTCTTTTATCTGCACCAAAAATGAGGCACAGTAAAAATCAGTGTGTCCCGTTCAAGGTTACAACAATTAGTGAGAAAAGCAGGAATAGAATCCAAGTGGCCCAGCTCCTATTTTGTGTCCAGTGTACAAAACCCACCAGACTGTGCCACTCATTACTCCAGTGACAGGAATATCAATTCCTGTGGCTGATCTGCACAGGAAAGGAGCCCACAGCTGAAGTTCCCAATGCAGCTCCCTCTAGGATGCTCTGATTCTGCTCTTACAATTCAGATTCCACCAGAATCTGTGGATCAACACATAACAGGATGTCACAGTGTTATAATGCTGCATTTTTGCAGGAAAAAAAGTCCTGAAAGGACATTCTGACCACCTGCCTGAAAATCCCAAGAAGTGCCAACACAATAATCCAGTTACATTGTCCATGCTGCTGTAAAACTACAATGAAGTCACAATGTTTGAGCACACCCAAAATTTAAAATTAATGTTCCTTGCAATGAACACATCCTTTTACAATCAAGATGAAGTGATTTTTTTTTTTTTCCTGTTCTGCAGCGCTTCTCTACTATCATGGTTAACATTTAATGTCATTTATTGTCATTAAACTCAGTATTTGTGTCTAATCAATACTAAGCTACCAAGTGCAGCTGTACCAAGTCTGGTCTTTCTCTACATGCTCTATTGATTGCCTTTTTTTGAGCCCTACAATAAACACAATTTATAGAAATAATTTATCAGGGAACATATCAAAATAATTTAATAAACAAAACCTATCTATACCTTTTCCCTTCAGTCATGTGACAGAAAATCATTGTAACTCATTAATGGTAATCTTAACAGTTCGATTTTAAATTTATGTAAAAACAAGAGGAAGCTATGAAGCAACAAATTTAAATCCAAATATTTTTAGCCTATTTCCACATGCAGATCAACAGTAATTTTTTTTCATTTTGTAATTCGCAGCATATTACTTTCAAATAAATTTATGACAACTCCTGTCCAGCTTTGTTCACTTAGAAAACTTATAATGCACAGATATTGTAAAGTTTATCCAAGTTGCCAGAATAATCTTTTCACAGATGAGTAATTAAATAATTTGATACAAATCCTACTTTCCCAAAAAGCCACAAAGTCAGAAAAGTTGATTTTTTGCTTCCTGCTTGAAGCAGTAGAAAACAGCCTTCCCAAACATGTGGTTATCACATTTTGTAAGCAGCATCTCCTGAAGATAAAACAATACCACCACCCCTCAAACACCCCCACACGTGGGTTCAGGAAGAGTTGGAACTGGAGTAAAGCACATGGATAAATGCAACTCTGAAAACAGCAGGGGATACAACACGGCACTTCAGCGAAGTTAAAAATCAAGGAAAAAATTTGAAATAACATCACCTGTTCAAGACTACAATTGCACTCAATTTCCCCACCTCTACTGCTGTTAACAAAATAATTTGAAGGTCTGAACACAAACCCTTCACTGCAAAGGAAGGGGGAGAAGGAAAGATGACTTGCAGAAGACTATTTTTACTTGAGCAAGTGAACTCAGCTGATGCTGCTGTCACTCAGCAGTGCAGGGGAGACTGAGTTTGCTGCTCTTCAGCAAACACAGCTTTCCTTCACTGGCTGAAAGTAATTCTGGTTTGGGAGTTGATCCATTCTGCACACATCCTTCACATAAACAAACAACAAACAAGCAAAAAACCTCTACACTGGTTAAAGCTCAAGTGTGGGGCATGAAGTACTCAACAGCATCCCAGCAAGAAAGGGGAAACCTGCCCAAAAAAGCAATTTCCATGCTCAGTGGACATAAAATACATTGTTTTCTGTTCCAGTGGAAACCCCTTACCAGGCACTGCCTCGGGCACCCACAGGGCGAGGGCATGGAACACTTCACCAAGGACAAAGCATGAGCAAGTGCACACTGCAGGCCATAAACAACCTCAGTGAAGCTGCAGATGGATAAACCCAAAGCTTATACCACTCAAAGAATGAGCTGACACTCCTGGGTTCCAAAAACCTGCTCTGACCACCAGCATTACTGTACCTGGATCAAGTGACCACACCACCAAAAGCTTCACTGAACATTTCATGTGTGGGGAGGTATGATATCGGATTAATCACAGCACCAACAAGTATCTTCTCCCCCTACAAAACCTCTTTGTTGCCCAGTATTGAGAACAAATATTGAGAAACAGGCAGTTGCTTAGTAAAGGAAGCTGATATTCATGAGTTGGTGGTCTCGTCTCCTGCAGGAAACAAGCAGCACTGGGAACAGGGAAGGGTGGCACAAGGTCTCTGAAGAGCAAGAGAAGAGAACTCTTGTAGCATCTACCACAAATTAGAGGTCACATCTCTTAAAAAAAACCCCAAAAAACCAACAAAACTCAATCAGTATTTCAGTCTAGAAAGTGACTTTCAAAACTTCCTTTAATCTAAGCTTAGCTGATGCCTTCTGCTCCACGGTGATTCCCCTTGAATTCCAAGATAGTGCAGGAAGCAGGCAGCTGGTAATGAGGGGAAAGGCAGAGCCTCTGCAGACCCAGTCTGACTGCTCCAGGCAGCATCAGGCCACACACACCCTGACCAGGAGCCCTCCTGGCTGCTGCTGTCATCTCAGATTGCACCTGCTCAGACACAGCAGTATATTACAAAATAAAAAAAATCAACTGCCCAGATGTACATAACTACTAAACCCAGAATTCAAGTGCAATGACTCAACAGAGACAGTCCATGAGAAAAACAACTACTGCTATCTACACACATCCTATCTTACCCATAATAATCTCTCTGCATTAACCTTGCAGAATGATAGCTCATTTTTACCTTATCTAATATTATATCTTCAGTATTACATTAGAGGGTACATATGGATCCTTCTGGAAAACAGTACTTCAATTGTAATAAAGATAACTTCTTTTCTTAAATAAAATTGAAGAGGAGGGGAAAAGAAATTTATTAACTAGACCTAAATACTGTTCCATGGCTACTGCATGTCTCCATGCACCCCACAGGCAGCAAAGTAATTCACTTCCATGATTTCTACTGATACATAAAATGGGTTAAAGCAAAGAAGAAAAAACACTTAGCTGTTACTTGCAATAAAACAAACTTCCTGTGTTTTTTGGTTATGGCTTGGTGAGAGCTGTTAAACACCTGAAAAAGGAAAGTTCCTTTACAGCTGTGTGTGTATGCAATTAATGCATTTGACAAGCTGTTGTGTTCCCAAACAGCTGCTTCCATTACACAGACAACTTTACCATCTGCAAAACTATTGGATAAACTACAGAAAGTAAATATCAGGAGAGCAGGTGCTCATAAATAACAAACGCTGCCAAGATAACACACTTCTGTAAGGGAAGTTTTCATTCTTCCCACTGGACTTCTTCTTACTCCTGAAGCAGGTAAACTCACAATTAAAAATGGAGGAACCAGTGCTGTGACCCACAGGAGCAGTAAAAAAAGGTTCAGGGCAAGTAGCTGTGAAATCACAATTAAATGTAACTCATCTCTACTGCCCTCAGCCAAAGGGGTCAGTAAATTTGTACCTGAAAGAGGGTCCTTTCCAAATACATAAGGACCCAAATACATAACCAAGCACAGTATTCATCATGGTAAACAAACCAAACCAGTGTTAGCTTAGTCTCATCTCCTGTGTCAACATTCACATCCTAAACACAGCATTTTCCATTTATGTCTGGGACTATGATCTTCACTCCGTTTCACATCCAGCACTGCTATTTAAACCAAAAACTTGTCCATGCATCCAGGACCAGAACAAAATCAGGCATTTGCTGGACCCAGCATCAAAACAAAGCTGCAAATAGAAAGAACCAGCTAACATCCAGTATCTCATGAACCACAGGACAGGGCTTTGATATTTGTTTCTCATAGGTAGCCCAGTTATTACCAACCTTACTGATTATTGTCCTCAAAGTGACTTTTAACAGTCTCCTCGTGTCTTAAAAATAAGCAGAATGCACTGAGACATGCAGCACAGTCTGTGCACTCATTTTCCTTGTATTTCATGAATGTTCTTTTGGAATGGCACCACAGCCCCAGAAGTCTCCTCCCCTGGCAGCCATGGGGCTGTTCATGCCATCAGTAATGCATGAACAATCAAAGGCAGAGGAAAATGCCCTTATCTCAGCTCATCAAAAATACAAGCAGGCAAGCCACAAAGGGGTCACAAATTAAAAATTAAATGCAGGCAGATCTAAAGTGTATTGACAGACCATCACTTCGAAACCATCCCTGAGAAGCAGCTGGAAACAGGAGACACATAATAAGAATCGAAGGCAGCCAGAAGAAGAAACGAAATAACTCTTATTCCAGAAGTGTATTTAGCAATGAAGAATTAAGCAGGAACAGAGGGATCTGTGGTGGTAAAGCCAGCAGCTCACACCCTCACAGGCAACACATTTCCTGCAACTTAGCCAGTGTTTTCTTTTTTCTCTGTTGTCTCTGACTTCTGTTTCATAGCTAAAATAAAAGGTACTGTTCTTCTCCTGCAACATTTCGTTGTGAATATGAGTGCACAGGATACCAAAATTTCCAGCTTTCTGAAATCAGAATCCAGGATTACAAAAAATTGCTCTTCAAAGCTCCATAACACTCCAAGTTAATAAAAAACGACATTAGAACAGCTCTGTAAAGCTATTTCATTACTGCCTGAGTTTACCCTGATAATGACCTAAAGAAGTAATTAAATCCCTGAAGACTTAACTGCCTTACAAGTTTGTAAGTTTTCCTACTTTTACTTTTGCTGAAAGTAGCAAATTAATTATTCTTTCTTCAGTGCCAATAATCTACTGCTAACAGCAAGGGATACAAGCAAACATGAAATATTTTCTCAATTACTAAATCCCCACTTAAAAATTTTTTCTGTCTCCCATTTTTCAATCATACCAAATTTCTCTAAATGCCAAATTCTGCTGATTTTAAAAAACAGATATTTGTATTCTGACCCATTACTGTACGAATATTATTGTGGTATTTATACAAACATTATTGTAGAATCCTATCTTAAATCTGAATATTATTAGAATGGTTGGCTCAATGTATAACAAGAATTTGCCTACAAAGTATTTGTGCACTCTCAAAGTCTTCCGGGCTCACGTATCATAATAAATAATTTAAAGTGGAACTGTTTCTTTTAATGCTCTAAATATTTTCAGATTTATTATTCCTGCTTACTCCTGCTGTCTTGCATAAGGATATTAAAAGCTACAACTCTGACTACACTTACTACTAATAATTATTGTAACAGAAATTAATCCATCTTTTATATTTCTTAACAGCTTACAGTATTTCAAACATAACTTTAAGAAAGCTTTTAAATACTTACTCATCTTCATACTTCTATAAAAAGTAATAGGCATGCTCAAAAAAATCAGGATGGGAACAGGCAACCTGAAATATAACAGTGCTCAGAGGCCAGCAAAAATTGCAATGCCACTTTTAGTTACTTAAGAAAATTAGGTGAAGAAAGGAGTATTTCTGACCCACAAGTAGACTGTTCAGAGTACAAAAGGAAACATACCTACCCAAATCCTACACATATTCAACATACAGGTTTGTGAAACTGAAATATGCTGTTGAGAAAGAAGTTTCTTTCAGCAAAAACAATTAAATTTTTTAATGTAAAAGACTACATTAATATTATCTGCCTTTTTCTTTTACACTACTTAAAATTCAGTGCCATATATATGATATGAAAACAGGAGGGATGCCAAAGCTGCTGAATACAAAGCTGCTTTTGAGACCATGGGCAGAAAATGGTAGGGAAAAAGCTTCAAGATTTCTGATGATGACAACTTCCCTAGAGGACTCTTTCCTAGAAATAGTTGGAGGTGACATAAGCTGTTGATTCTTTGTTCTAATATCCCATTGCAGTGTTTGCTGCCAGATGCAAGGACACAACATACTTTTAATTTATATCTACATAAGATGCTAAATGTGGAAATGCTTGGAAGTTAATACCCCCTTTGAGACCAAGGGCATGCCTTGGTATCACAGAAAAGTCTCCTCTTAATTAAAACAACATTTTATCCTTGAAAGTACATTTAGGCATGCATTATGCTCCTTAGGTCCAAAAGAATTCAGCTCTTTTGGCAGCCCCAAACACTCAGAAATCAGCTGTCTGGCCAATGCAATGGGAATGCACAACTAAATCACCCAGATGTGCTTTGTTACCTTGTTTGACCATTTGTAGGCCTGCAGGAGTTGGCTGTAGAGGGGGGTTTTGTCCTGCACAGGGTCAAGGCTCAGGAGCCCACTGTTGTGCAGGGGGTGGTTCTCTGAGGGCTTCCCAACGAGGTTGCTCAGACGTTCCAGTTCCCTGGGAGGAAGCAGAAGGGCAATTTTTAGAGTCAGAGCTGGGAATCACAGATGTGCAATCCTCCAGGGACAGCAGCATGCACCAATTCTATTTTAGTAGCTAAATGAGTTTTAAATATGTCCCAAATCTGATTTAAAACATAATCCCTCTTATTACCCAAATGTTTTGAACCAGTCTGTTGGTTGTTAGGCTCAGTTCTTCTTTGGAGAGAAAGTACAAGTCAAGAGTCTTTGAAAACAACCTGGAAAGAGTCAGACTATGGCAGGTCCTGTTCACAGCCCAGGGCACCTCCTGAGCAAAGCAGCCCCTCAGAAACCACAAAATTCTGACTTCAGCACTGCCTGCAACACTAGAAGTTATTTTTTTACCCACCAAGCAAGGAGATGCCTCATCATTTCATTAAACTCCAAATTAACATTGTCCTCATATAAATATACACAAGAACTGGTATTAGTCCTAAGTCTGGAGACAATCCTGCAAAGGCTGTGATTACTCTAATCAAGGATCTGCCTTCCAAGTTCTCAGGATCTTCTGATTTGCATGAGCAATTTGTATATCTGTAGTGTAAAATACTCAAATGAAGCATAATAAGCACCATTTTCCCATGAAAAAATCCCTCACTGTGAAATGATCTATCATTGCTTCATATCTCATTTGTCAAACACAACATTTAATCATAACAAAAGTTAAGCAATTTTTCAAACTTGCATTAATCAGCTGTAGAAGAAAGACTGGCCACTTTGCACAGATATAAAAAGCAGTTTTTCAAGTGACATGACTAAAGTACTTTTCCTTTTGACTGCCCAGTGCTACACCCAAGTCTGAACTTCAGAAGCTACACTAAATTAAATGCAGCACTCAAAAGGCAGCTTATGAAAACATCTGCAAAGAGAAATCCAAAATATCTCCATTTACATTTAAGAAAGGTTACAAAAATAAACTCCCAACAATCAGGGAACTGACAGTTAAAAGACTTCCAGACTTCACTAACACAAAATTCTCCTTTATTAATCATCATTCCTTGAAGTTTTCATGGCCTACATTCTTTCCAATCCTCTGGTGCTGTGAACACTTGCAAATCTGCTTAATACCCCTTGACAAAATAATACAATAAAACAAGTGTGACTAGGCATAATAACTGAGGATTTGCTGAACAGAGATACCAATCAGTATTTTCACTACATAAAAGTGCACTGGTAGTATTAACTTCAGCACACCTTGGAGAATTCCCTTGCTCCTTGAATAGGCCAGTTCGTGGAATACCCTGGGTTGGAAGGGTCCCACAAGGATGCAATTCCAGCTCCTGAGTTGTTATTTATTATTATCTGGGAATGAGATTTTGGGGTTTTACCTCATTACTCTTTAGGAGGCCACAGTGGCAAGAAGGAGAACCAAAGGAACAGCTCAGCTTCCGTGGAGCAAACTGTGAGGCCTTGGAAACTAAAAACCAAAGGGATAAAACACCCACTCCTAGAACTGGGTACAGCATCATTCATGAGGAGGGTTATCCACCACTTTTCCCAGCAGAAGAGAAGTGGGTAACAAATTACATTACCATCATCACAGCTAAAAATCAGCAAGGCCTTTTAATTGACAAGAAAGAAAGTCTTGTACACAAGACCCTGAAGCAGAAGATGTCCTGGGAAGGGGTGGTTAAACACCTGGGGACATCTCCCTGGACAGTGCTGATGGCTCCCAGGACAATCAGCCAAACCCAGTGACCCAGTGGTGGGACCAAGATAAACAATCATTGAGTTGGTGAGGTTGGAAAACACTTTATGATCATTAAGTCCAACCATAAACTTCACATTGCTGAGTCCACCACTAAACCTGGTCCCTAAGTGTACACGAAGTACTCCGTTCCTGTGTCTGTGTAGGGGTTTTCAACTTAAATACACAAAATTACTGAATGAAACTGTTTGTCCACCTCTCTCTTCTGCTCATAACTTTCCTCCACGTCTTCAGCCTCAGCACTTTGTCTCTACTTTCACAAAACACACCTGCTGGTACTAAGCAACTACACTTACCTGGGATAACTTTCCAGCCTGACAAGTTTTGGTAATAAAATGATCATTCCTGAACCCCTTAGATGCTACTGCACCTAGAAAGTGTTTTAATTTTTAACAAAAAACTTCAAATATAGAGATAAATCTCCCTGCAGCCGAACACCTTCATCTTGTCAATGCAATCCCACCGACAGGTCCTTCGTGAAAACAAAATCAGAACAAAAACCAGGTAAATATTATAAGCACATTGAACCCTTTGGAGACTCTGGAGCAGAACCCCACGAAGGGGTTAACACGCAGGGTGCCGGGGGGGGAAACAAAACAAAGCATTTTCATATTTATTTGCCTAAAACTTTGCCGTGGAGTGAAAACGGCCCCGCCGGGCGCTGAGAGGAGCCAGGACACCCTGGGACCCCCTCCCTGCCCACCGGGGGCTGCCCCGCCGGGGCCGCTGCTCACCCCAGGTCGCGGCTGACGGAGGGCAGGCTCTCCTGGAAGGCGGCCACGAAGCCCTTCTCGCGGCCCTCCAGGGTCTCCTTGTTGCGCATCCCATCCTTGAGGCAGTCGAAGACCCTGGTGACGCTGGAGCGCAGCGCCTGGATGGCGGCGATGGCCTGAGAAAACGCCTCCAGGTTCACACCGGGGCTCAGCGCCCCGTCCGCCATCTTGGCCGGCCCCGCCGGCCTTTCTGCATCGCCGCGGTGCACGCTGGGAAATGTAGGTCGTAACTCTTTGTTTCTATTGTCTCATCCTAATTCAAATTGTCCAAATTATTATTACTCTAATTGTATTACTATTTTTATAACCATTTTATTACTATTAAACTTTTAAAATTTAAAAAAAAAGTGATTGGTGTTTTTCACACTTAGGTCAACAATCGTGGAGTCGGCAAGGCTGGAAGAGACCTGTGAAATCATGGGATTAGCTCAGCTGGATAGAGCATGGTGCTTATAACACCAAGGTTGTGGGTTCTGTAGGAATCTATAAAGTTAGAGGGTTTTAGGTTTGTGGGAAAACAGACAGGCTTTAGTGCAGCAGAGCTATGGATATTGCTGATGCATCTTGTTAAGCTGTAGCGAAGACGTGAAGAATAGAACAGTAGAGCTATGTATTAGCGATTCGGAATAACTTTCTAAGTTGCAAAAAGTTTCTATAGCAAGGTTGAAATTATGAATAGGGTGTGTGGGTCATTTATTTGAGAGTTGGACTTGATGATCCATTTGTGTTCCTTTCAGTTTGGAATATTCTGTGAATCTGTAAATCATCAGTTCTAACCATCCACCCAGCCGGACTGTCGTAACTCTTTGTTTCTATTGTCTCATCCTAATTCATATTGTCCAAATTATTATTACTCTAATTGTATTACTATTTTTATAACCATTTTATTACTATTAAACTTTTAAAATTTAAAAAAAAAGTGATTGGTGTTTTTCACACTTAGGTCAACAATCGTGGAGTCGGCAAGGCTGGAAGAGACCTGTGAAATCATGGGATTAGCTCAGCTGGATAGAGCATGGTGCTAATAACACCAAGGTTGTGGGTTCATGTGTGGGTCATTTACTTGAGAGTTGGACTTGATGATCCATTTGTGTTCCTTTCAGCTCGGAATATTCTGTGAATCTGTAAATCATCAGTTCTAACCATCCACCCAGTATTACTACCATAACCCCTAAACCACATCACCCAGTGCCATGTCCAGATGACTGGAATTACAAAATTACATGGACACTCCACACTCCAACAATCCAAACCCTCCTGGAGCTCTGGCAGCCTTGGGGCCGTGCCAATTCCCTGGGGACCCTGGGCAGTGCCCAGCACCCTCTGAGGAAGAACCTTTTCCTAAATCCAATCTAAATCTCCCCTGACACAGCTCCAGATCCTTCAGGTCCTGCCACTGGTCACCAGAGAGAAGCAATCAGTGTCTGCACCTCCATTTCCCCTCTTGTGGAAGCAGCAGACCACAGTGAGGTTGTTGTAGGGTTTATTCCCTCCCTTGGATGTTCTGTGGATCTGTAGGGTGTTTTGCAGGCACAGAACTAGAAATAAAACCATTTGGAATGGGAAGCATCGGACCCAGTCCTGCTGCAATAACTGCACTGAGCATGATGCAGGCAGGAGCACTTCCATCCTCCTGATGCTCCTGGGGAAAGGGGAGATGTGCAGGTCCCATGTTATAGCTCCCGTCTTAGTGATGGAGCCACCTGGTGCAGTGAAAGGTGGTGAAATGAAATGACCTCTAAGGCCCCTTCTGACCCAAACCAGCCTGTGATTCTGTGTTTCTATATTTCAGTTGTGATTACCGCTGAAACAAGTTCCTCGTTACCCAACCTTTGCAAATCACTGCAAAGTTCAGGAGTGCTTTCACAGCACTGAACAGTACTGGTTTGATTTTGTAGGAGCTGCTTGTGTTTCCCATGCCACTGCCAGCCCTTTTCACCCTCAGAATGCAGTTAAAATAAATAGAGCTAAAGTAAATGAAGCACTGCACAGGCCAATAGTCACTCCAGACAGAGTAAACTGCAGCACAGGGATGGGTCCTTTGTTTTCTCAGCTTCTAAAGTAAATAGCAACCCCTTTTATAAAGGTATTAATTAAATTCAGTAAGCAAAATCCTCACAGATTCTTTGGCCATGGGCGATCTTTCTTTTTCTGTATGTAAAATGGAAATGAATACAACAAGGAACAGCCGAGGTGTCAGTGGCCAAGTGAAGCGAAGCTTCACCCTCCTCTCAGTGACACTTTCTGTCTGTCAAGTGATGGATTCTGAAAACTGTATCCAATCAATTAAATGTTCTCAGAACACCATGTGAGGTATTGGAAAGTGAAGCCCTATTACTTAGCATGAAGAATGAGAAAATGAAAGGGCTGCGGTTCCTCTTGAGCTGAGGGATGCTGCTCTATCTGAGCACTGGGGTAAGGCAAACCTGGAAGCAATATAGGCGGAAGCAATGGAGTTCAGCCTACACAGCCAGGGAAATACATAGCAGTGTGCTTCAAAGAATCAGCAACAGACTGAGCACACTTAGTAAAGTAAATAGGAACAAGGTAGGGATAGTCCTTTGTGTTAAAAAATACTGAATCAG
>NW_005054329.1:4208033-4236261 GCF_000277835.1 Geospiza fortis | reverse complement strand
GGCCACCACGCACTGCTCGCGGCCCTCCAGGGTCTCCTTGTTGCGCATCCCATCCTTGAGGCAGTCGAAGACCCTGGTGACGCTGGAGCGCAGCGCCTGGATGGCGGCGATGGCCTGAGAAAACGCCTCCAGGTTCACACCGGGGCTCAGCGCCCCGTCCGCCATCTTGGCCGGCCCCGCCGGCCTTTCTGCATCGCCGCGGTGCACGCTGGGAAATGTAGTCCCGGCGTGTGTGGGGGCGCCTGGGTGTTGATCGCCACGGAGCGATTTTTTAGAAAATTTTATCTTTTCCTGGGTCGCTTATGTGAAAAATGTGTATTTTATGATTGGCTTTTCACAAGTATTCAAATGAATATTATATGTGTTGTGTTAGAAAGTGATACTGTATTAATTCTCTTAAGTAGTGTGTTAAATATAGTTTTAGGTTATAACAAAATGTTAAAATAGAAACTGTGCTATGTAGATACTTTTTTTTTCTAAAGAAAGGACTCGCACTGAGATAGCAGTCACAGGACACCTACATCTTTCAGAGAAAGAGAATTTATTGCTCCATTATCAGGAGAAACAAACTTCTTCCCACCTCGCTTGGGCGGGATGACGCTGTTAGGATTATGAGGAAGAAGCTGATGATGACCAGACAGCATGCTGTGTTTGAATGGAATTTATGCATCATGTATGAGATGTATGAATAGGCGACAGGCTATTGTTTTTAAGGATTAATTCTCTGTTAATGAGTGTCCTTTCTCGGGCTTGTGCTGCCCAGAAAAAGGTACCCAGACGGTCGTAACTCTTTGTTTCTATTGTCTCATCCTAATTCATATTGTCCAAATTATTATTACTCTAATTGTATTACTATTTTTATAACCATTTTATTACTATTAAACTTTTAAAATTTAAAAAAAAAGTGATTGGTGTTTTTCACACTTAGGTCAACAATCGTGGAGTCGGCAAGGCTGGAAGAGACCTGTGAAATCATGGGATTAGCTCAGCTGGATAGAGCATGGTGCTAATAACACCAAGGTTGTGGGTTCATGTGTGGGTCATTTACTTGAGAGTTGGACTTGATGATCCATTTGTGTTCCTTTCAGTTTGGAATATTCTGTGAATCTGTAAATCATCAGTTCTAACCATCCACCCAGTATTACTACCATAACCCCTAAACCACATCACCCAGTGCCATGTCCAGATGACTGGAATTACAAAATTACATGGACACTCCACACTCCAACAATCCAAACCCTCCTGGAGCTCTGGCAGCCTTAGGGCCATGCCAATTCCCTGGGGACCCTGGGCAGTGCCCAGCACCCTCTGAGGAAGAACCTTTTCCTAAATCCAATCTAAATCTCCCCTGACACAGCTCCAGATCCTTCAGGTCCTGCCACTGGTCACCAGAGAGAAGCAATCAGTGTCTGCACCTCCATTTCCCCTCTTGTGGAAGCAGCAGACCACAGTGAGGTTGTTGTAGGGTTTATTCCCTCCCTTGGATGTTCTGTGGATCTGTAGGGTGTTTTGCAGGCACAGAACTAGAAATAAAACCATTTGGAATGGGAAGCATCGGACCCAGTCCTGCTGCAATAACTGCACTGAGCATGATGCAGGCAGGAGCACTTCCATCCTCCTGATGCTCCTGGGGAAAGGGGAGATGTGCAGGTCCCATGTTATAGCTCCTGTCTTAGTGATGGAGCCACCTGGTGCAGTGAAAGGTGGTGAAATGAAATGACCTCTAAGGCCCCTTCTGACCCAAACCAGCCTGTGATTCTGTGTTTCTATATTTCAGTTGTGATTACCGCTGAAACAAGTTCCTCGTTACCCAACCTTTGCAAATCACTGCAAAGTTCAGGAGTGCTTTCAGAGAAGTGAACAGTACTGGTTTGATTTTGTAGGAGCTGCTTGTGTTTCCCATGCCACTGCCAGCCCTTTTCACCCTCAGAATGCAGTTAAAATAAATAGAGCTAAAGTAAATGAAGCACTGCACAGGCCAATAGTCACTCCAGACAGAGTAAACTGCAGCACAGGGATGGGTCCTTTGTTTTCTCAGCTTCTAAAGTAAATAGCAACCCCTTTTATAAAGGTATTAATTAAATTCAGTAAGCAAAATCCTCACAGATTCTTTGGCCATGGGCGATCTTTCTTTTTCTGTATGTAAAATGGAAATGAATACAACAAGGAACAGCCGAGGTGTCAGTGGCCAAGTGAAGCGAAGCTTCACCCTCCTCTCAGTGACACTTTCTGTCTGTCAAGTGATGGATTCTGAAAACTGTATCCAATCAATTAAATGTTCTCAGAACACCATGTGAGGTATTGGAAAGTGAAGCCCTATTACTTAGCATGAAGAATGAGAAAATGAAAGGGCTGCGGTTCCTCTTGAGCTGAGGGATGCTGCTCTATCTGAGCACTGGGGTAAGGCAAACCTGGAAGCAATATAGGCTGAAGCAATGGAGTTCAGCCTACACAGCCAGGGAAATACATAGCAGTGTGCTTCAAAGAATCAGCAACAGACTGAGCACACTTAGTAAAGTAAATAGGAACAAGGTAGGGATAGTCCTTTGTGTTAAAAAATACTGAATCAGAGAAAAGCAGCCAGAGGAACAAAGGACAGGATTACCCCAGCCAGACCAGCAACCTAAACTGTTTATGGATCTGTAATGGTAGTTATTTTAAACGTAAAATACCTTTCTTTGGACTAAAATAGATTGATCAAGAAAGTATTGTGTTATAAGGGAATACTTGCAGGCTGAGAGATCGTTCCAGCATGACATTGTTTTTTTTTCTTCCCAATACAAGGTTCAGACTCTCGGTGCACATTGCAGATGTCTGTAACTTATTTTATGTGTTATTACTTGGAAATGGATTATTCTTTTCTATTTAATAGTTACTACTTTAAAACACATATTTTTGTATGTCAATACTGCAATTATTTTAATTATCTCCAAGAGCCCTGTCATTGTGGTGCCCAAATGCAAGGAGTTCTGATTTCACATGCTACCTGGAACAGCAAAAGAGGTTTGACAGTTGTTTTACTATTTTTAAACAAACGACAAAACAGTGGCCTAAAAACAAACCCATAAATATATAAGGAACCATTTGGAACTTGCCCCTACAGAACAAAGTGCATCACATAGCTTTGCCTTAGAAACTCAAAGGAGGGCATTCACAATTTTTTGCTCCAGGGATCTGCTTTTTCTTGCATAAATGAGGAGCCAAGTCCTCCTGAACAGACAACAGGCAATTCAGAGCACTCAGAGCTCCACTGGCTCCATGGGGAGTTAAGGCAGGCGCTGCTTCAACACCTACAGATAATGGCTGAAGGAGAGAGCAGGAGCTCCTTTTCCTCTTGTTATTCCTCCTCCTATTTTGCCACATCTAGAAGGAAAAGGCTGCATCATTTTGTGTGCTCATTTGTAGGGCATTGCCGTGCCGATGTTGCTCGTTTCTTTTAAGCAAAATTCCTTAACTGGCAGCTTGCCCAAGCCAAGGCAGTGTGTTCATTTCATCTTCATTATAGGTGCATTGTGAGGGGGCATTATGGAGAAAAAATATGTGGAACCAGGATATCTCCAAGGTACTGATAAAAATCTTCTTGCCTTAAAGTCATTAATAAAACATAAAAGCAAGAATCCAGCTGATGTTCGGAACATCCAAAAATCTTATTATCTGACAGCTGTTGAGTGGGCTCCTGCAAAATTACCTGGGTGGCTCAATATGGGCAGGTTTCACCTGAGCAAGTAGCAGAACTGGTGTCTTTTATCCTCTCCATGAGAAGTTCAAGGACCTGGTGATCTCCCACCAAAAAAAATCACATTTAAAGCATAGGGGGTAAATCAACATGGCACAACTCGGTGTCATGTGGAGAGGTGCTCCCTTAGTGCAGCATCCTGCCCACACTAATTAACCCTGTGTCTCAGCCTGGCTAATTAGCTGTGGCAGACCCCTGTGCTAACACAGTGATGCTCCAGCCAGCTCAGTTCTCCCCATCAGTGCTGCTCCACACCAAGCAGAGACTCTAGGAGATGGGAGAGGGAAAGCTGCTCTGAGCTGCCAGTTCTGGATCTGTTCTGTGGCTAAAGAGAGAATTTCATTTTGGGTGCTGTCAGTCTCAGATCATGCATAAGCTCTGAACTCACTTGGAGAGAAGGGAGGAGTAAAAAGTAACAATCCAGCCTGGCATCACATGCAGCAAGAGAAGTTCAGCTCCCTTCTCAAGAAGAAGCTTGGCTGGGGGAGTGTGTAATTAAGATGAACATTTCACAGCAAAGTATGTTACTCAAATTGCAGCTTCTAAGAACCACGTGGGCTGTAATTAATCAGCAACATCAAAGCAAAGAGATGACTTCAGAATCCTTGCAGAGGTACTGTAAACAATTTGTCAGGGAAGAAAGTGTCCAATTAGAAATGCATTCTCATTTAAGAGAAATTAATTTTGTTGTCAGGAGAGACAATTAATGGCCACTATTGGGTTTCAAAGCAACTACAGATAATCTCTCACAAAACGTCCGAATAGGGCTCAATATTTGAAATAACTTATAACATAAGAAATTATCTTTATCTTCCTCTGACAGAGATAAATGCTGATATTTATTCCATGGCAAACTGGACTGATATTCATCACCAGAACCTCTTCATTTCTTTATACTTCATTGCTACATTCTTGACAGCACTTCAGATAAATATAATAAACTGATTTTGTTGTTGTTGTTGTTCAAATAATTGTGATGCTCAATAATGCAATTGGCAAGATGTTCTTGCTATTTTTACATTCCTATTAATTTCTTTCAAGTTTTCAGTCTTCAGTTAGCCACAGAGTTTACTACACGATGCATTATTGAAACAGAAGAGAAGCTGAGGGGTTATCGACTCATGTTTGAGGCTTCTGCCAAGAGAAGGGAACGAGTCCTGCCTCCCTTTAGAGAAGGCTGGAATGGCAAGACATTTTGAGATGTGGAGGAGACTTGCTCTTCAGTGCTATTTCTTTCCTATTGTTCCCTGAATCAGAATCCCCCACTATATCCAACAATAGTGAGCAAAAATCTTATCTGAGCACTCCTGCCAGAAGAAACAGTGAAATAATGAACCGAGCTGACAATGATGTAGCTATCATCAGATTTCCTGTGGGATGAATAGAGTTAGCTTCCTATTGTTTCATGCTCTCAGGGACCAGGCTCACATTCAAAAGGATCTTCTCCCACATCATGCTGGATGGAAAACAGACCTGGAGGCCTCCCTGTCCCCTTAAGGGATCTCTGTAACTGTAAGAACTACAATTTTTGGGTGGCTATTTGGTAATCCAGAGTGTTTTCTTTCAGTTTATAGTTATAAAATGTCCCCATGACACACAGAGAATCCAGATTCATCTGCAGAACCACCAAGGGCTGGCAGCATTATGACTCTTCCATTCCCTCTTGCCTGATGAAACTGTACTCTTGACATCAGTTTTAAGAAAATTGAAAGAGATCTGCTGTTGTGTTGTGCTGCTTCTGGAGCTTGATTCCTTGGAGATGTCAACTTAACACCTTATCCCAGCACCCAATTTACATGAGAAGTGTAAAGCAAAATACAAAAAGTAAACCATACCCAGCAAAACCCATGGTGTTATTTTATGCATGAGGAATTCTGTTCCAAAATATGTCAAATTTTACTTGCAAAAAAAAAAAAAGGTTACTGTTTTATTCTGTATGTGTGCAATCTGCAGAGAACTCAGTTGCTTCTTTTCTTTAAACATTCAGTGATCAAATGGGGAATCTGCTGTAAAACCGAATGGGAAGAAAGTACCATTATTTAAAGGCTACAGAACTGCTTAAAATTAGAGCTGTGAAGGCACCAAAAAATACCAGAAATCACAGATGGTTTGCAGATAAATCCACATTGCATTTAGTCCACTCAACATCTAAAAAAAACCCCTATGCTTTTGCCTTGCTTTTCAGTCTGTTGATGCCTGCTCAAAACGTACTTTCTTTAAATTGGGCTTTGAGTCGTGTTCTGTTGCCCTACACATTCAGATCGCAGTCATTTTGAAAAATCTGCACAAATCTATGTATTTTTAAATGATGCCGTTAAAATTTAATCTATTCTGCATATTTGCAAAATCACAACTATCCTGAGCAGGTTAAATAAGACATTAGCAGGGATGAAATAATAGCAAGAACAGACAAGTAGTTCTGCAATATGCAAGTGGCTGAGACAGAATGACCCAGTTGTTTCTTCTTGTCTATACTGATGATTCTGCAGTATTAGAGTCAGTTAAACATTGTTTTCCCCACTCAAAGACTGCAGGATCAGGCTTTTACATAATTCTGGGATATTTGTGTATTCTGTAATTTAACTAGTTAAAGCCTTTTTGTTTTGGGGTTTTTTTAATGCCTAGGCCATATTTTCAAATGCTCTCTCTTGTCCCCCGGGTTTTCTCTCTGATACTGGCTTGCTTAGGGGAAAATTCCGCTTCCATTATCATGAAAGATCAGGATTTGGCACAATCATTCCAGCCTCACTGCCTAGCAGCATCAGCAGAATTTGTTGAATACATAATGCTCCATTCTCCTCTTTACCAGGTTCTTGCAGAGGGATTTTGCAGCAGGCGAGGGGAAGCTCGGAGCGTGATGGTCGTTCAAAACCTGCTTGAGACATCCAGGAGCTCTTGCACTTCATTGCACAGGCACAGGGAAGTTTTAGATAGCACTGTACCCACTGTTAAGAGAGTAAATATGATGAAGTTCATGGTACAGTATATGGCATTTCTTCTTGCCAGGAGCAAACTCTCACCTGCAGCCTGGAATAGCCGAGGCTGCTTTTCCTCTGGCTCGTTAAAAAGCCTGACACAGTAAAAATCCCTGAGACAAGTCGAGAGAGTTCTCAAGTCCCTGATTAGTAAATATTATTTGTGCAAAATGTAATCTCAGGACAATAAGGCCTGACATGAACCAGATTCGAGCATGTGTTTGGCAATCCTCAGCTTTATTCCTTCTAAATACAAATGCAGCATGCCAGGCAGCAATCCTCTAACTCCTGAGCTTAGCTTTCCCTGTTCCACCAGCCACTTGCCAACAGTCATTTGCTCCAGTACCTCTCACAAAAGCCAAGCTACTTCTCATAACTCTCCATCCTAATTAAGCTACTTGCTGGCTTTTATAATCACCTCTCCATACACCAATCAATCTCAGCAGGATTTTTAACAGATGAAACTTGGCTGATTTCCCCTTAAAGCACCAACTATCCTGAAACAATAAGGTTGGGTTTTTTACTCTTTGCTGCTTTTCTTGCAGGCCCTTTTTCTTCTCTACCTGTCAAAAGAGGAGGCCAACAACAAAAACAAATATAGTCAAGTAGGCTTGAGGCTGAATGAGGGCATGGAAACATGCTGTTTTGCAGATGAGTCAAGCAGTTCTAGCAACTGCACAGACCAGTATTTACTTCAAGCTATTCCACACTCACTATTGTTCATCAACCCATCAAAGAGGACAGACAGCCAAACTTTTTAACAGATATCCAGACAAAACAGGCAGAATAAAGCAAAGTTCTGGGATATTCAGAACTTCAGCATTTCAGAAATTCAGTACTTCATCTTGACCTTTACTCAGGAAAGCAGCTTGAGCTAAACTTGGAGAACATACAAAGGGAGTTTTCAATCAATAAGTCCTTCTACAGCACTGCTGCCTGCTTCACAACCCTACCCTGGAATTTGCAGGGCATCTAAACAGAGCTCAGTTCAGAGTCTACAACCAAGAGAGCATTGACTCTGGAGGGGGTTTTGGGTGGAACACACAAATCCAAAAAGTGCTCAGAGCACCCCCGAGTCACTGCAGCACTCAACATCCTACCAGGACCCAGCTGACACTGCTCAAATTTCCACTGGACTGGATTTACCCAGAAGCTTCTAACCCCTGAGACACTGTTATGGGAAATAAAAGTTAACCAATTTGATGTCAAAGGCAGCAGAGTGCTCCTTGCTGTCTCATAATGAAAGGGACATCAACACTTGGAGATAGTGGAGGCACCAGATGATGGGGAACCAAACTGGCTTCAAACAAAAACCCATCTTCCTTTTGTCAGGACAGAACCAGAGCAGATGCCCTCACAGTGAGGCCACAGAGCTTCCAGCATCCTCAGGCAGGGTCAGCCCTTTTGGGTCTTGACCCACTGAGAGCAGCAAACCCAAAAGCCACAGGCAGGACTGTGCACTGTCATCTCCTGCCTGCTGCCACACCTCTGTGCCAGCTGACAGTGCCCACAGGGTTGGGATGTGTGGCGTGGGCAGCAGATACAGAACAGATTGGATTGTTTCCAAGGGCCATTATCTGAAAAAGACTTTGCTTTATGCTTGGGCCAATATGGTAAACTGCATCCAGTTAGCTCAGGGAAAGGTCAGACATATTTTAAAGCTAAGAAAGGCCATCTCTGGCAGGTGTATCCAATTCAGAGAGATATATTATCCCCAAAGGAACATGAAAAAAAAATCCTTATTTATTTTATTTCTGCATATTCCACTTAGAGTTACCCTGGTGCATTGACGATATGGAATTGAGCAATGTTTTCAAGCAGAATCCAGCCAGTCTTTCCTAAAATGAGACATAGTTTGTCTAAACAGGCAATCACTTCCTGGAATTTGCAGATCTAATTCCATACTTCAGCATTTAAGCCCTCCAAAAAAAGTGGCATCTTCCCTGTTATAAAAAAAAAAAGAAGAAGAAAAAAAGAAAGATTTTCCTTCTATCTGGAGATTATTTAGTGCTCTGTTATTGACACTGCTTCTATTGAAAGATTTAAAGATAAAAATGCAGTGTATTCAAGTAGTGATCATTTTTCATCGTCACTTAGTGACAGAACAGCCTGTAGTCAATTCCAACAGATTTATCTTTTCTGCTATTGATCCTGTGTGGGGCTGAGCTGTGCACAGGGACTTGGCTGTGGCGTTTCAGAACTGCAGCAAGAAATGCAAGAGGAGTGGACAAGAGAGATGCCAAGCGGTTTTGTTTTCATTCTCAGGCTGTCTAATTACTTCCCTCTAAGTGGTGAGAGAGGCTGCTAAAAAATAACTTGTGTGTAGACACATGGCACTTCCTGATGGACAAAGGCAACAGCTCACAAATGCTATTTCCCCATGTAGCTCAGTCTACAAGGTGTTCCAGAGCTGGGTTCAAGACATTGGATGCAAATCAAAACTTCAGGTACCAGAGGGAGAGATGTTTTGTGAAAAGTAGGAACTGCCAGTGAGGTCCCTAAAGCAAACCTCCCATGACCTCCCGTGGTGAAGATGCTCTCTTGTGCTCTCATGAGGATGCCCATCACATCATGGAAAGAGTCTTTCTGCTTTTTGAAGCCCAAAGGGAACGGAAAGTATTATCCCGAGACTTTGGAGCACTCCAGCCTCCAAAGTTCCATGACCAATTTTTATACTTAAGACACAGAGATTAATTCTGGTCATCTTCTGAGTACAGAGTAAGGCTGAAGGGGGAAAAAACAATAAAACATTTAGATGCAAGGCAGAACCTGCATCTTCTCAAACAGTTCAATACTGGATCCCAGACTATCTACTATTTTAAACAGAGCCAGACTTCTATATATGCTCTTCTTCACTTAAGCCAAATACATCAGTAAATGCTGATACAGAGGCTGTGAATTTGATGGCTGAATAATTTTTGAATCCTTCAGAGACCAAGAAAGCTTTCTCCAGAAGCTGTCATGCACCTCCTGATGGATCACTGCTCACAAACCATAAAGACACTGTTGGGAGCAGGCAGAACCAGATCTCCAGCTTTCTACAGCAGCTGCTCTGTTATGGAGCTAAAAGGTGCTTTTGGGCTTGCTTTCCTTCAAGTACTGGCTGAAATGTGACCCAAATAACTTTAAAGTTCCTATACATCAGGTGTAAGTTTTAAATATAAGCTGGAAAAGACGTACACAAAGAACTGGAGTGAATGAACAGACAATGGTGCCTCTGTGCTATTGGCAGCTTTCTCATCCTGCTGATGCCATTTATCCACAGCTCCCACCATGACGTTGGGTCTGTTTTTTAGCTATTTCCCACATGGGTTAGGAGATGGACACACAAGCACTGGCATGAACATGGAGAGTTATTTTAGTCCTTGTGGCTGGGGACACCCAGCAGATTAATTCAGACAACAGCAAAACCCCCAAATATTGCAACTGCAGGAGCTACAGCAAGGTGAAAAACACTGACTCTGTTCTGGAGGCAGTGACTCAACCAAAGCCAAGCAAACTGTACAAATAAAACTCATGTATGAGCTTGACCACATTCTAGCTTTTCTCTCCTTCCTTGTTCATCACGAGCTTCTGAGGCTCCTTTTCTCACCACTTCTGTGAAAAACATTCTTCCACAGAGACCTCTGCACTCCTCTGCAGCTCTGGCTGCCTTGTCATTTCCTGATCCAAACCCTTTTGATTAATCATCTCTGAACAGGTTTATCAGTCTGTTCTGGAGCCTGCACACAGGAACATACATGTTCAGCAGATATTTCCTCTGTAACTTTCTCTGCTACACTATTTTGGAGAAATGTTCCAAACTGTGCCAGCCAATTCTTGCTATTTGCAGACATGGAGATGGGACTCTAAGCCATGAGCATTTGCCAAGGTAGCTATATGGGTATACTAGCAAAAGGATATTTCTCCTACTGTATAGCTCGTTCCTGCTCTTCAAATAAACTGTACTAGTAAAAAGACTTCCACTGCCTCAGCAGCAGGGTTTTGTTGATAGATAATTTCACCTCTTTCATTGCAAACCAATGGAACAGTGATAATGCAGCTTTTGACCAGAGTGAGTTGTTTTTCTCCTCAGTATTCACAGCTGCCAGAGAAGGAATATGATCAGTGTCTTAAAGAATAACAAGTGGTTTCATTTTGTCCCCCAAAATAATCTACACTTTAGATCCATTCTGAATTCTTTCTCTTGCAAGGCTTTCCTGCGCAGAGAACAATGTTAAACAAATTAACAAATTACTCTCTCTGCAAGAGCCAGGTCATATTTCATCATTAGAGAAGGAGTCTGATTTTGGTTGGGTGAAAATAAATCCACGGTAACACCATTTGCTATCATTCATGTCTCAACATTTCCCCTCAAAATAGTTTCATTTTGTTATATTTAATGCTTCAGCATTACATCTTAAAATAATGCCAATAATTACAAATCTCGCTGTTTTATTTTAGGCACTGTTCTCCTGAAGTGACAGAAGCACACAGATTGAAAATGTTGCTGAAAGAAGATTGCTGGTAGAGAGGAAAAACACATCCAAGCTTTGCCTAAGTGGTAAAAATGGAAGAAATGCTCTTTGGGCACAGTAGAAGGAGATAAAAAAGTTGGTAATATTCGTCATTTGCTTAAAGGCTGAAGAGGATTTTGGGACAGCAAGCGGAAGCACTGCAGTGTCGTGGGTTCGTGGTGCAATATTTTGGTCCTTGTGGGATGTTACACTGCAATATTGAAATGAAGGATCATCCTCTGAAGTCTGCAATCTGGTGCCCCTCTCTGGCTGTCATACCCAATTCTAGGCACAAGAAACCCAATAAGGGATATCGATCAAACTGTCTGATGTGTCAGTTTAAAAATAGCCCTTCATATGTAAACAAAAAACTATGCAGAGCAAAAAAGAAATAAATTCAAAAACCTCCTCTTCTTCAAGTTATTAAAGCTCTTTCTGTTGCTATACAATGAGAATCTTTGTATAAGTTTTATGAGCTCTATCACTGATCTATTCATTTTCTAATGCCTGAAAAATTACAGATCTTGTGCCTATTGAATGAAAAAGCAAAGCCCTTTACAAGCCTATTAGGAAAACAATATTTACAACAAAGCACCAAGGAAAATTCTCCCATTAAATTTTACAGCAATTTCCTTGGAAGAGTCCTTTCCACTGAGAACAGCTGGACTTAATTGCAGATGAGCTGACTGAAGGAAGTACATCTGATTGCAGATGTAATAAAATTCATGCTTGACACCTTAATTTTTTTAATATATATTGGCCACCATCAAATCACTGCATTTGCTGGTTTGCAGGCTGAATCTATCAAAGTTTTGGCAGGAGAATAGACAGGGAACGGAAAAGCTTGTGGAGGCCTTCAAAGCTTGGTGCTTAAGACACAGCTTTTTAATGCTATTGATTCCTAACAATCAATATTTTTTTTCAATAAGAAGGTCTCATATTACCCCTTTTCCCAACCACCCTTCACAATGAACTTAGATAGGATGAAAAAGCACTTAATGGCTTTCTTTGGAGATTTTTTTTTTCCCCCCATGTTCATTGCAGTCTTTTCTCCCTTACAAAGTTCACCTTGCTCAGCCCTTCTGGTTGATGCTACATGGTTGTGGAGTGGTTGACCAGATGTTTTCCAGCATAACAACCTGCCACGAGGTTAAGCTTTGACCCAGAAGAGCTAATTTCTTTCAAATAAAAGACATTGCAACCACATCAACCTCTAGCCTTTAAGGTTATTTGCTTAGAATCTACCATAAAATCAAAGAGCTTGCTCTTCTTCCTCATGCCTGTTGAAATTCAGTAGATAATTTAATTCTCAATGAGTTTCACAAACAAGGTTTTTAAGTAACTTTTTACCATTAAACTTGAACCAAAGCAGTTATTTCTGTTAGGAGTTTTTTACAGTGACTTTTCAAAAAGTGGGGTTGGTCATCTTCTGTTGTGCATCACCAGGGTGTGGAAATTGCTTAGAGAGAGAGCAGGGGGAGTAGGAGCTGTGCTTGCTGCCACTGGAGATTGCCCAGGAACTGAGTTGCAGTGCTGACTAATTGCAGGCAAATTGCTTCTGCTGGAATATATTGAGAGAACAGCAGCAGCAGTGCTTGCCTGGAAAGCAGAAAGTTTAACAAGGATGGAATAAACACTAAATGCTGCCTGAATCCTCCTGCAGTGGGGGTATATAACCCCTTCCCTCTTCAGTCTGTGATATGGGAGTGTGGGATCCCCCTCCCATTTGCCCAGCTGTTCTATTTTCTGCTGAAGAAAATATTGGGATACTCCTACAATTCTTTCCTGTCTCCTGACCTAACAGGATTATTCCTGGACAGAAACATTTCTCTGAAATGAAAATAGTTCTATTTCATCCTTGTGTTGTGAGCTGAAGCTGATAATCAGGACTCATTACAAACAGAGGCTGCTTCTCATGCCTGGAGGTTTTTTGTTTGCAGAGTAACACTGTGTGGGCATCCCAACACTTCAAAACCAACCTGCTGCTCCTCAGGTACCTAGCATGCCACCAATAACAGCTTCATGAATGTTGCAGAATCTATAATAAGAAACTTAATTTTTTTTAAAGGAGTAGCATTCACTGCTTGTTTCTGTAAGTGGCTGTTTAACCAGGCCTGCCAAATATTGCAGATGTACACACAACTGCATTTTAATCAACCACAAAAACACTCTGTAGCATAAGTAGTTAGGCAGCTATGCCCACAAGAGCACAGGTAAGTGGGCTAGTAAATATTTAATCAACTATTGTTGCATGGGATAGTAAACATTAATATTTACTATAATATTTACTTACATTTATATCCCATGTTTAGAATAATATTATGTTTAAGGACAAATATACATTCAGATGTTTGGTCTGGTATTACTACTCATAGACACCTGCTTAGGTAAGTTATTTAAACATTGTCATGATGCAGGCAAGAGAAGGAAAGGATTAGTTTATAAGATATAGACACAGGCACACAGCTATATACATGTTTAATTTTCTTTGTGGAGTAATTGCACTGTGAGAAACAAATGCAATGTACACATCAGAATTTCTTTGCAAGGTGGTAGATGTTGGGTTTTTAGCATCAGACTCATCATCTGGCAGGGAATGACCTTGGGGGGCTGCATTACAAAATGCTGGACTGGCACGAGGGCAGTTTTCCAATGAACACAGCATGAAGTGCAAATATCACTCCCCCAAGGCACAGCCCCAAGCACAGACAGACAGATCTCATGCCTTTCTTAGAGAGTAAAATGGAGGGTTGGGGATTCTTTAGAGAAATGCAGGGTCCAATCACGCCAAAGAAAAACATTCCTTACCAAAAGCCCTGGAAATGCACCAGCTCCCTGGCAGGACTGCAGCTCATCCTCCATCAGGCTGGCTTTTGCCTCCATCCTGAAATAGAGGTGGCATCCAGCTTCACACATTAATATTTACTGCAGCTTGCAGTGCAGCAATAGTCCTACATCACAGCTGACTCTATTATAGAAAAGACCTGCATTATAGCAAGAGGTGGCCCTTTACAGGGATTTGGGTTTTCTGCCTGATAACACATTTTGGACTACAGAGTCTCTATATACATTGAAAATTTCCTGTTACAGTCACCTTGCATTCATGATGACAAACAGCCTTTCTCTTCAGCTGGGGGCCTTCTGAAAGAGTTCCTTAAGGTCTTTTTTTATTTATGAACTAAATGAGACTTCTTGTAAAATGCATATCTGTATGTGGATGTGCAGGCTTGGGTACTGGTTAGTGCCACTTATATTGGACCCCTGACCAAAGCTGCATCATCAGCTTGACCAGAATATTTTGTGCCAAAGTAGAGAAGTCATCTGAGGACCAGTAAAGCAGTAACAAGCATTTAATCACTATTTCATGGGCTTACAGATGGCCCATGTTATTCAGGACTGGTTCCACAGCCATGACCTCAGCGAGATGTGGCGTGGCAGTGGGGCTGCTCTTAGGGGATACAAGTTGTCTGTTGTACAAACAACATTGTCACTGCTGATATCTCTGCCAGAAGGACCTGTGTGCAGCGCTGGGGTTTGTTGCTTCTTTCCTTAGCATGCTCTGCCTTTTTAGCAATATGCCTGCTGAATATTAACCACCCTAACGATCCCAGCGCAGCTCCACAGCACTGCTGCTGCCTTTAGTTCTGGCTGAAGTGATTTTCTGCTTTTGTAGCAGTTTCAGTAGAGGGGCCAAGGACTGGCAGAACTACAGCAGCTGAGCAACCTTCCTCCTCTTCACAGGCAGCTCACAGCCAGGCACCAGTGCTGACGCACAGGGCAAAGAGATGCTCTGTCCTCTCAGGCTGCTTTGACAAGGGCATTTGGTGGTAGGACAAGGGGAAATGGCTTTAAACTGGAAGAAAGTAAGTTTAGATTAGATATTAGGAGGAAATTCTTCCCTGTGAGGGGAGCTAGGCCCTGGCACAGGTTGCCCAGAGGAGCTGTGGCTGCCCCAGCCCTGGAAGTGTTCAAGGCCAGGTTGGAGCAGCCTGGTTGAGTGGAAGGTGTCCTTGCCCATGGCAGGGGTTTGGCATGAGATGATCTTAAACCCTTCCAACCCAAACCACTCTGTGACTGATTCCATGACTTACACACCCTCTTCTGGATGCCCATCACTGCTCTCCCCTCTGTCTACCAGCCTGGCTGGGTTACTGGGGGTGAAGGCATCCAGGGCAACTGATCCAGCCAAGACCCTCCCAAAACAGCATCTGCTCTCTCTCTGACCTGCCCCCAGCCTCTCTGCAGGCACACTTCATTTTTCATTGACTGCCTGGTAGCATTGTGCCTGACTTCATTGAGAGGCTTTTAAAATCTTCAGCTTTGCTATTAGTATTGATTAGCTTTGTCCTCTTAGCAGGCTATTCTTTTTGTGTGTGTGTGTGTCTCCTGGTTTGTTGCATCATCAGGTTCTATATTGCTCTTTAGGGTCCTTCCCATGGATTTATAAGTGTGAATACAGCTGGGGACAGCTCTGGGAAGAGATGCTAATCTTCCGAACAAATCCCCCAGGCCATCTTTTGGTGTTTAGGAGACAATTCACAATGAGAAAGAGGACAAACAGTCTGGTCATTGCATCTAGGCAAAAAAGAAAGAAAAAAAAAAAAAAGAATAAGAGAAAAGAGGGAGAGTAAGTTGCTCTTCCAAAGGCAGAGAATAAGTATTCAGTAACTTAGAGAGCCAATGCACCAACTTCATTCCTGAAGCCATGGGTTCTGAGCTTACAAATACAGGAGTAGTAATTAATAGTTTGCACTTACATAGCATTTTTGCAGATTAACTTCTCCACCAAATTTTCACCTAAATCTAATTGCAGCAATTTCTGGAGTGGAAAATAGTGGGAGTTCAATAATGCATAGAAACACCATGCAAGAAATCAAGTCAGGAATACCACACAGATATAAAAAGGCAGGGGCAACATTCATAGTGAGAGAACTCAGCTGCTCAGGCTGAAATTGCCTTGTCCTGCCCAGCTAATAACCTGCCTTACAAAGTTGTTGCTGAATTGTTCAAATATTACTAGTAGGGTGTTGCATGTCCACTTCAGTTCCATATCTTATCTTACAGCCAGCATCTCCCAGATGCTCACTGCAGACCATGAGCTCTCCAGCTGCACACACCTCATCCTCCTGCTGCATGGAGAAGTCCTGTGACATCTGCACCTGGGGATGTTGCTCATGCACAGCGAGCTCAGCTCATGGAAGAGGGAGAAAATACTCCTTAGGGGGGTGTTCACTCGTTAGCTGACCCCAGGTATTCCTTAATTGGACTCTGCTTCCCTCAAAATTCTCTCTTGAGGGTTGAGCTCTAATCAAATTAATTTGTCTCTTGGCCAGTGAGGAATAACAGTAAATCTGAAGTCCCTGAAGGCGTGTGGAAATTGGCCCACATGAACCATATAATATTTAAATATGAAGGAGAAAACGGATTTGCAAAGGAAGTTTCTAAGCTGGCAAAATAAGCTATAACACAGAGCACAGCAAAAGGGAAAAAATAGTCAGGAGAATAATGCAACACAGCTGGAACACAAGGTTTTGTCTGAGAAAAGCACTTTCTTGTATTTTACCAGAAAGGCATTTCACTCTGAAAATGAAATCCAGACAGGATGTTACTGAAGGTCCACATCTTATTTTCAATAAATGATGAACCTTCATGTCCCATGAAATATGGAAGTATAAAGCTGCATATCTATCATATTCAGCAAAGGTAGGGGTTTTTTGTTCCCTTTTGTTTAAATAAATTCATTATCAAAGGTGTAGTGCCCTTGAGAAGCTGAGACAGTTGCTTGTATTGCTGTGCAAGGAATTTGAGAGACTTTGGTAAAGTTTTTATGAACAGTGATGCAGAGATGTGTAGTGTGTCTTTCAAGACCCCTGATCCATCCATCCAGAGCTGACACTTGAGCTGTAGAGAGACATCCTTGTCAAACCACTTACATATTGCATATACAATGAGATAGCCCTTCATTTCTAGCACACCGGTTGCAGCAGGTAGAATTTAAAGCACAACTCTTATTTCAGATTCTTGTGGCACCAAGTGTGGAAATCACATTGGCAATAATGAAAGGTCAGTATCTGAATGCACAGTTTGTGAGAGGGCATGGAAATATTTTGATGAAAAAGAACCTGGGCTTCAGAATTGTCAGTGTGCTACAAATCTGAGGGGTATGGAGGGCCAGTGATTGTTTGGGATGCAGGTTATCCCTGTACATCCTTTGTTTTGTCCTGCAGCTAGGAATGACACTGTGGAAACCTACCTGCCTGTACCATATAGATTTACAATGCAAAAGAGAGAGAAAACTATCTCAAATGGCTGGTTTCTGAAAATCAGAAAGGAAAATAAGATTCAGTTCAGCCCTTATGTACACACCAATGGCCTTATCTTATGATTCTTCTGTACCTTTTACACCTCTTACTTTCACTATGATTTTATTTTAATAACACTTTTCTACCTTCTCCCTGTCCTTTAGACACACTGGCTACTATTTCCTATAATATTTCCATTTTTAATTTGTGTGATACCCTCACACACAGTTCAAAATCAGGGAGAATTACTTATCTTCTCAAAAAGTAACAATGGTTGCTATTAACCAGATTTTGATCTCTGCAGTGCCATGGGGAAAAGGTGGCTTGAGTAACTCCAGTTGTAACCCAGGAACTGAAGCAACCAGAAGTCAATGCCTAAGTTGACAGGGAGCTTTCTCCTCTGGCTGTGTGTTTCCAAGGAAAGTGCAGGCACAGTCATGCTGGGTATTAAAGGAGATCCATTTTATGCCAGTTTTTGTCCGTGACAATCTCATCAGCAGCCATAGAAGATGATATGAAAAAATCTGAAGACGGATGTTAACAATTCATTTCTTAAATTTCCATACTTAATGTAAATTTAATAACTTCCACGTCTTACCAGCTTGATTGTGCCTGCTGGAGTTCACTGCTTAAATAGTTCTCCCTGTAAGGAAAATGTACCAGGGGCATCATCTGGAGACCAGCTCCTTCACTGCCAGGAACTTGGATGATTTCTTAGAATAAGGATCTAGGCAGGTTTTCTACAAATCACTGCAAGTTCAGCTCCTGTGAAAAGGGTTTTCTGAGGAAGAACCTGCAGGCACAGCATGTTTGGAGGCAAGCAGGAGTTGAAGATTCCCCTCTGCCTCCATGGGAACGGCGCCTTTCCCAAGACACCTCTCAGAGCAGCAGAAATCCCGCATGACATCAGGTCAGCCTTACCCAGGGAGGCTCCAAAGCAGCTGGAAGTCTTTAGAGGTGCTTTATAAATATGCCCACTCTTACAGCAGGTGCCACGTCCTGGTCCACCAAGGAATTTTCCTGCATCTGTTCCACAGAGAGATCTGTGCGAGGCTGAAGGTCACAGCTCTGAGGAGTCCTTGTGTTCAGTGACCTCAGCTGGCTGGGATGTGGTCCTGGCTAATGTCTGATGGGTTTCACATGACTCAGGTTTTTCTCCTTTGTCCTTCCTTCTCCTTGCCCAGCATTTTGCTAGTTAGTGGTTATGCAGCAACAGCTGCAAAGTACCCTTTCAAGGCAAATTATTATTAACATCCCTTTGCCAAATTGGCACAAACTATTGAACGAGGAGCCACGGAGTGGTTTGGATTGGGAAGGACCTTAATGATCATCTAGTTCCAAACCCCCCTGCCATGGGAAGGAACATATTCTTCCAAGCAGCCGGCTCACTGCAGCCCTCTAAGCAGAGCACGCATTTTTAACTCCACGTGCTTTTTTCTCCTAGAAGAGGCGAGAAGCGGGACCTTGGCTGGCAGCAGCAGAGCCGGGCACAGCCCGGCCAGCCCCGCTGCGCTCCCCCGGCTCCGCTGCGAAAGCGCCGGAGGAAAACCGCGGGGAGCGAGCGATGCTCTGGGATGTGGCAGCTCCGGAGGTGCCAGGCGAAGCTAATGCTCCGGAGCGATACTAGAGGGCACTGTAAACCTGGCAGTTTTGGCTTCCGAATGGGACGAAGCAAAAAATTGAAGTGTTCGCTATTTGCGGTCGTTAAAGCTCTCCTGGTATTTAGTGCGAAATTAGTGCTAACCCCCGGGTCCTGAGCGAATTAATTTGTGGAATTACACAGGAATTGCTCCCTTGCAGTCCGGGATCTTTATTCGTTGCCAGGCCTTGAATTGTTGCATCCACTGCTGGAGGGGCTCCTCTCCCAGTAAATGGGCAGGCTTGGAGGAAAGGGGAGCAAGAACCATTATGAGAACTCACCAACTTTTTTTTTTTAAAGCTATCACTTAGCAGTAATGTGTTCATTAATTGGCAGCCAGACCACTGCCTGGCTTCATTTAAAACCTGATGGTTTCCTTTCATTGCGGTAGTAAATGTTTCATCCTGTACCTTCCCTATATGCCAACATCATTTTTTTCCCTGTGCCTGATTAAGGATACACACCTATCAGAGAAAAGGAGAGTTCCTGCAGTGAGATAAAACAAAATTGTTTTTTAAAGAGTCTTTTAAAACATATTTAAAAATAGGAACGTGCTACTCTAAATTAAACACTCCAATCAATGTGATCAATAGATTAATAGGTTTCAGTACCTGTCTCCTCAGACAGTCCTCATACACTCATCACTGTAATTGATAATTCAGTGTTCAACTTAAATTAGTAAAATTTAAACTGAAACAACAACAGACTGACAAGTAAACAAGACTTCCCAATTTAAATGTAAAATGTTTACCCAGTGTGCAGGATCAAGCTCTCCACCCTCGCAATATCACCACCACACAAAATAAACACAGAGCCACAGGGGATGAGGGGAAAAGGCATCTTGAGAGGTCACCTAGTCCATCTCCTTCCCCCAGGGTAGGATCAAACCTGCCTAAATTGGTCTTGACAAGAGAGTTTCTCTAACCTATTCATCCCTGGAGGTTTTAAAGGGAACTCCACAGCCTCCTCAGATGGTCTGTTCTGGGTGTCAGCTATTCTTATAGATGGAACATTTTCCCCAAAGTCCAACCCAAATTACTTTTACTGCAGTCTAATCCCACTAATTCTGTCTGTGAGCAACAGTTCATTACTTTTGTAGCATCTTTTATATTTGGGGAGATTATTACTGTATCTTCATCAGCCTTAGGCAATGGGCCATAGTTCTTTCCCTCTTGGGAGGTTTATTTTCCAGACTGTTCTTTTCATTTTCTGCATTTCCCTGGAAGTCTGATGACAAAACTGCTCCTCCCCAACACTCAGTAGAGATGGGAGCAATGTACCAATGTACCCCACCACATTCTCTTAATGTACAGCAGTGTCAGCTTTGCTTTGCTCACACCAGGGCACCACTGTTGGCTCAGGGTTCATTTCTAGCCCATGGTATTGTCCCTTTCTCTTAGAAATGCTGCCTATGCAGCCATTTCTGGGCACACATTTCAATAGTTTTCATATATTTTTCTTCGCTCCTGTCCCTGTAGAACATCGATCTCTTCCTTCCAGCCTGTTTCTTCAGTTTGTTAAGATTTTTTAATCTTTCTCTTGTTCTCTGAGAACACTTACAGCCCCTCTCAGCTTGGTGTTGTTAACAGCTGCTATATGTCTCCTCCATATTCCACTACCCAAGTCACTAATGAAAATATTGAGTAATGCCAGAGCTGCACAGACCCCTCCAGCACTGTATTCAAGCCATCCTTCCACTTGGACAGCAAACAGCAAACAGTTTTCAGCGTGTTTCCCAGCTGGTTTGGTACCTTACAGCATTTCTCCCCATCCCTATTCCCCCACCTCGTTCCTGGAACACCCCGTGAGTGAGAGTCAAAAGCCTGACTGCAGTCAAACTGCAGCTCCTCCCTCTCTGCTGCCCTGCCACAGGAAAATCAGATTGGTTTGACATGATTTATCCTTGACAAAACCACAGCTTGTGGGGCTACTGCATCCCTCATGCCAGTGCCATGCCTTGCCTTTGGATCTAGCGAGCAAAATTCTGTCCCCTTTGAAGTAAGGGACCAACTTCCCACGATCCAGGGACTTTACCATGTCCAGACTCCACCCAGCCCCCCGAAGCAGTGGAAATACCATCACATTACTGCTCATTTTGGTAAGCAAGGGTTTATTTCCACTGAGAGCTGCAGAGGAAGAACATAATCAGGGATATCACAGCTGGGTTTGAGCTTTGAACCCCCTGAGTACCATCAGGTTGTGGACACACAGCCCGTCCTCAAAACTCATTTCCTTGGGATAGTTCAATAGAGGTAGGAGCAGGTGTAATTTACACTCTGAAGGGAGCTGCAAGGAGTATAAATTACTCAAGCACAAGCTACCTAAGATTCACTTAAAATTCACTCTGAATTTGGCACCAGAAATGCAGGAGATAATCAAGTTTTCCTTTTTGAGATCTTGTGTATTTAAAACCTGCTGTGTTTAATTTTTGCAGTCACAATAATGCTCATTCATAAATATTTTCGAATGTTTGATCCTATTAGTATGTACAGTGCAGTGTTTGATTAATGGACTGGAACAATGCGATCAAATATATTTTGGGCTCCAGAATACCACTTTGTAATGCCTAATGTTTGAGGAAATATTACAGATAGGCTTGTCTTCTGACTAGAAGCGATTGCACTTGAATTCTGAGAAACCCAGATAGAGATCGTGGATAAGATCTGAATTTCAAGCGAGTCCTAATTACAGAGCACACTGGACCAAAGCTCGAGGTCTGCACATTTCCAGCGCTGGATTCTTCACAGCTCAGATGCAAATGTTGTTTCTTAGCCCTCTCTCTCAGGAATTCATAACATATTCATCAACTTGTAGTACCTAAGAGCCCTGTCCGACTGTATTTGGAAGACCTTAATTTGACTCCAGTAGGAGTTTAACAATATTAATAACTAATATTAAACTGGATTCCTAACGGGGATGCTGGGACAATACTCTTTGATCACTGCATTAATCTGATGCAATTGTGTTTATATCAGCCTCCTTCATCCCATGTGAGCTCAGTGCCATCTTGGCATGAATATGAAATATGCAAATCTGGGGGATACACGTTAATAGTGGGTCCATCTGCTTGGATCTTTTATTAAAGGGAAGTGTGAATGCAGTTGCCATGCAATACACTCTTACACACAAAGACCACGAGTTACGAAAACAAGGGAAAACATCTCGTGCTTTGGCCTTATTGGTATTTCACATTTGTCGTTTCTGTATCTGGCTTTCATTTTAATTTAGAAATTTTCCCCAAAACGAAATTTGAGTGAAAAAGCTCAACAGTTAGGAATGACTGTGCGTATACATGCACGCACATCTCTTCCTCTCTAGTGACAGACAGGATATTACTTTTCCTCTGCATATGAAATTAATACCAGAAGCACAAGAAAAAACATGCAAATGCCATCCCTTAAAGCCTGATCTGGATCTCACTTCCACTGCTTAAGACATATATAACATCGAGGAAAACTAGTTGTTGGAGTGAAAAAGAAGGTAATCCTGAGCTGGTTTGGGAGAGCCAAGCCCAAACATGAGCTCAGCCTTGGCTGTGGAGTCATAGCCCAGTGCCTCCACAGGATGTGGATGAGCTGCTGTGTTCTGCTATCCCACTTTCTCTGTAATAAACAACTCCCTCAACTCCATCCAAAAGGAAAAAGCTTCTATGGCTCATTGTTCCTGTGCACTGCCATGACCTTAGCTTGTCTCCCTTGGGTGTGTGCTGTTCCATGCTAATGGTTTGGGGGGAGTGCTGTGATTTATTCAACAGCAGGCAGGTCAAACCTCCGTGCCCCAGATATGCAAGTTCTGACTCGCATGTGGAGGGGAGAAGGTGCCCTGGTGACACAAAGTCAGAGTATCCACCTTGCTGAGCATTCTCAATCCAGGGACAGCCCTTCATCCACCACCCTGCAGAACTGGAGAGCTCCTGGCACCACAGTTGGTTCTGAGCCTCACACTCATCCCAGAAGGCTGGATTGAGCAATCATCTTATTCAAGGACATTGGGATCTGATGTACAAAAGGGCCCATTCTCCTCCTTGATTCACAGATATTTGAGTAGGCAGCAGAGTAAGCAAGAGGAGTTTTTTCCATATCTTCAATATGCAAATAGATGAGTGAGCTCAGCTCTCTATTCATTGCTTCCAACATACATGACACAGATGATGCTGTTCCCATTGTCACGCTGAAACTGGGGGCTTGATGACAAGAAATTCACTGAGCTTCCATCTGCATAGAGCTGAGATGGTGGTTGGGTAGGGAGAGTCGCTGGATTGGATTATGTCAGCTCTACTGTCTGCATCCACAGTTTGTTAGCTGTGCTTGGAATCTGAAAGCCAGTTGAAATCACAATTATTCCTGCAGGATCAGCTCTTGGTGCCACTTGGGTTGGGCCTCATTTGTCGCTACCCAGGATTGGCACCTTTGTCTCTAGTAGGGGCACAGGGACTGTGATCTGGGAGCCAGCAAAACAACTGAAGGGAGCGCTCAACCAGCAGGTGACCCAAGAAAAATGTTAAGTGTTGAGATTTATTACATGTGTATTTCTTAACAGCATCTTAGCATAACTGGGTCAGTTATCTGGGAATCAGCACATGTGTGCCTGGGAGGGGGACATGTGCACGGGTCTGCTGGTTCTGTGCTGCTCAACACATCACCTGCTTGGGAGAGAACGAATGTGTTTATCCCAGTGCTAAGGAAAGAAGGAAAAAAGAACAAGTCAACCTTCCACAGCCAGCTGATTATGCATTTTCCACATGAAATTGTCAGCATTTATTCAATTACTTCACTCATTACAAGTGTGTTCTTCAGCCACTAATCTAAAACCCCTCCCTGCTGCTGTCAGCTCCATTAGAAGTGACACGTTCCTTCCTCAGGTGAAAAAGCTTTTGTGGAAGGCATCTCCTCCCAGGACAGGGCTCAGGGCTGCTGGGGGAACACAGCTCTGCCCTGGGAAGGGAGCTGCTCTCCCTCTGCTGCCCTCCTTGGGCACAGGAATCCACCCAGGGACTGAGGTGAGTCCTCCAAGGGGCAGCAGGAGTTGTTTTTAAAGCCAGACACTCTCTCAGGCAGGAATTAGAGGAATTCACAAGGCTCAGCCAAGGATACAGAGGAGATCCCCAGAGCCAAAACTGTATATTCTCCAAACACTTCCACTTTAATAGTAAGTTAAAAGGAAAGTTCCCCTTCTGAGGGGTTGTTAATTATAGATCCCTCCTTTAAACAGTCCTCCTGTTTTTATCCATGCTTACACCCCCACAGCTGGTAAAGAGGAGGAAAGCTCTACCTTCCCCAAAAAATCAAATACATCCGAAACGCTTCCTGAGCTGATTCACTTGGCTAGGCTCCTGTTTGATATATGAAACAAAAGACAAGGCAGCAGAAAGCAACATATTTTCCCTGTGTCAAGGTGAAGCACTTCCCATCACCCAGCCCATCTCTGCTGGGGTTAATGCACATCAATAATATTTAAATGATCAAAGTTTTTCAGCAGAGACAGTGATGGGGTTTTTTTCTGACTTGTCATGCTTGTTTTCCTTAAAGAGGCAATGACCTGCTGTAGTCAAGGCTTGCAGTTTGGCACGCAGGAGCGTTTTGAGAAGCGTTATCTCCCGAACAGAACAGCAGCCTCATGTTTCCCTGCACAACAACCTTTCTTAGCCTAAAATGCTTTGCATCCCATTTCCTTGATCTGGCTAAGTGCTTGCATGCTGAAAATCCCACCCTCCCTCCAGCTGTCCTTCTGGCAGGAAAGAGACAGCATCTTCTCTCTGGAGAGTACAGTCACTGCTCCTTTGGTTATCTAATCAGGGAGGGCAAAATTCACTCAGGGCCCTGTGAAAGCGCCTGAGCTGCAGAAAATGCATCCCGAGGTCTTGTGCGGGAGGGTGGGAGGAGGCAGGCGGGGAAGCCTCCCCTCCCAGAGCAGATGCTCTCTGCCATTTCCCCAGTAGCTTTCACAAAGGAAGAAAAATGTGGAGAGTACTCCAGGGACTGAAGCATTCGGCTCTTCCCTCTCCTGCTCCTCAGAGCAGGGCAGGATCTGCCCTGAGGCCAGGGCAGCCTGGGCAGGAGGGCAAGGAAATAAATGTCCCCCACCCACCCTCCTGTGCCAGAGCTCAGTTTCTCAGGCTTTGTGTGGGCTTTCCAGCATTTCTCCTAACTACAAAATATTCTGCCTCTCTGCCTTCTAAAACTCTGTGATTTTGTCTTTGCACCAAGCACGAGGAGCTGGGAAGCACAAACCTTCCCATCCTGATCAAGCTGGGAGCTGTCTTCACATTCTGCTTGCTGAGAACAAAAGGGCAGTACAAGGGTGGTGAGATGAGACAAATCCCCCCTGGAAGTGCGAGGTTCAAGCAGCCTTTGCCTCCATCCTCTGTAACATCCCAAAAAAAACACCTTTAAGTCACTTCCTCCCCTTTCCAAACTTCTCCCCAGAGGTCCTGGTGGGCTGGAGAAAGCTACCACTGGAACAAGGTCTGAGTAGAGCTGTGCTTGGCAGATATCACCCCTCACAAAGGGGTCTCTCACTTGCTGCTGGGCTCAGAGCACATTCCCAAGCCGTGTGTTCCCACTTAATAAAATGCTTACTCACTTGCAGGAGGCACTTTGACATCCTTGGCCGCACACTGCTAGATAAGGAGCATAAAAAGAATGTATTGCTCTTATAGGGGATACAGCAATATGTATCCTCAAATGAAATATCCTTTATAAGCCTGGTTATTATTCTGGCAGTGATCTCGGGTTGCTCTCAGCAGGCTCAGCTCAGCTGAGGTGTTAGTGAGCACATTGCCACGGCCAGTGGGGACTGCCAGGTGTCACATTTACCTTCTGCTGTTCCAGTGCATCCTCTATTATCCCAAGTCGGGAAAACACTTCCCCCTTCTTCCACCCATGTCAAAAGCACCATTTAGGGAGCCAGATATAGCCCTGGTATAAACAGGTGCGAGCCCACATATATCAATAGAATTACACCTGATTTTAATGGGCTTACATTTGGCCCTTGAGCCCTGGGGATCCCTCTGAGAACAGAGGCTGTATTAAATATTAAGGGCCTTATTCTCCACCCCTGCCTGTGCTGGAGTAATTAAATCTCCATGCAGACCCATTGATTTTCAACTGTGCTCTCCTTGTGGGAAGAGGCAGCGCTCGGCACGAGGGAGTGGAGCAGAGATGCTCCCTCGAGGAAAAACACATCCATTTCTCCTCCCCACAGAAATCCCATCCAGAAGAAAACTATACCAAACATTAAGTATTTGCAAAACGTGCTCGGGTAAAAGAATGCAAGTGGTCTAAAATGAAGCAATGATTCCAACTCTTCCCCACTGCCTCCAGGCTGTGACAGCAGCACTGCCGCTGCTTTGCCGCTTCCTTCGGGCTCCCGGGGCTGTGAGTGCCACACACAATCCCTCTCCTTCCCACATCAGGACCCTCCTAGCCAGACCTGCGAGGAGATGGGTGATTTCCCATCCTCCAAGGATCTCCTGAACCGCGGTGTAACCTTGGACAAGCCCCACAGCTGTTGCCAGTCTCTCCGGGGGCTTGTGCTCACTGGTTAATTCCGGTGCTTTGCCTGGAGCTAGCGCCTTTTACCTGTGTGTATACAAGTATTATTGCCAGCTTGTGATCTTTTGAGCTAGCAGGGCTGTGAAAAACGACTTTGGTTTTTCCTTAAATGCCACGGAGTTTAGAAGTGTGACGGCTCACACTGTGCTGTTATTCTTTCCAATTGAAACCTAATGATGCGTGCATATCACTTAACTCTGATGTCAATAATCAGCACACCACTTGGTCTTTGCCGTGGCTATTAGAGGGAATGAAAATGAAATACCAACTCCGTTTTATCCTGTTACTGTACCATAATAACTAATAAAGAAGTAATAAGTGAGACGTGGGGAATTTCCAGGGGAGTCATTACTACAGAGCAGACCTAAAGGCACAAAGTGAAATCCAGGAATATTAGCCAGCTCCAGATTCCCAGCCAGTGCTTCTCACTTAAGCTATACTGCTGCTGTAAAATAAGTGTTTACACAAGAAGTTACCATGTGGAAAGTATCAGACCGTGTCCTGGAGTGGAAATTGAGCCAAAATTAAAGACATCCTTGCAGGTAAAGACCACCCTGTGCATCAGCGTTGCGTTTAGGCTGGGCCACAGTCAAGACACAATGCCAGCATTTCATAAATCTCACTTACACTCTAGAATATGGGAAACGTTTCCCAGAACAGCTCTAAATCACCTCTGTCTGGTTGCAGGATGAATCGTGGGTTTTCCAGGGACTCTTAAATGGGAGAGGCCACCCAGAGACCTCAGGGCAATGGGTCAAAGGAAACCATATAACAAAATACTGAGTGCACGAGGTTCAAACCACGTGTAAGACGGACAATGCATTTTCTGGCTTAGAAATCACTGAATTCTTGGTTAGGAAGGAGCAGTCATTTTTGGGTGGTTGTATACATAGGAGGCAGTGGTGATTCTTTGGATTTCCTCCCCATAAACGAACTGTCGTTTATCCATGAACTGTCATTTATCCACGTGTCAAAAACCTGTCGCTGCTCAGGAGTTCTGTCTTCAGCAGCTGCCTGGTGCAAGGAAAACTTGAACCTTTACCTGCCACAGTTTTATCCACCTTTTCCACAGCTGGAACCTCCTCTGCCCCTCAGTATGGACACAACAGAGTTGACCTAAGCAACCCCAGCTGCTTCTCCAGCCCCGTGCTGGAAGGTGCTGTCGCACCTTACAGTCTCCCACCTTCCCGAAGCAAAACCTGGTTCATTTAAATCTCACAGCACATTCCCACCAGTATCCAGCATTTCCCAGCCATCTGATTTCCCCATCTCCGAGTTCCTGCTTTGTTTATCCTATTAATTCCAACCACCCCCTCTTCCCCCAACACACACGCACGCAGCCTCATTTACAGCATCTTCACCAGCAGAAGCCTCCCCAAAATATTCAGGGCACACCAAGCGAGGACTTACACGTGTGGGGAAACCCTCGTGACTGGAGATTTTTTTTTCCTCTCTCTCGAGCAAACATGAGCTCATGATTTTAATTTTTTCTTTTTTTTTTTTTCTAGGCTCTTAAAGGAAAAAAAT
>NW_005054329.1:4207623-4207959 GCF_000277835.1 Geospiza fortis | reverse complement strand
GAGCGGCGGGGCCGCCGGGGCTGAAGGCTCCCGCTCGCAGCATCCTCTTCCTCGGGTGGTTTTCCCTCCCTCCTCCTCCTCCCCCCCCTGCATTTCCTCCTGCACCTTTAAGAAGCCCATTGCCGCCGGTGGGATGGTGTGTGCTAAAGCTGCACAGAGGAAGTTACGCAGCCGGGATCAGGCACGGAGATAAAAGCTCCGATTGTGATTGAAAGTGAGAGCAAAAGGGATTTCAGCCTCGGCATTAACTTGCGAGGGGAGCCGGGATTGCACAAAGCTCCCCCGGCCATCTGCCCTTGGGGGCCGGCGGCGCAGCGCTGCCCGCCGCGCTGGGCA
>NW_005054329.1:4203390-4207059 GCF_000277835.1 Geospiza fortis | reverse complement strand
TGAGCGCGGGGGGAGAGCGGAGAGTTCATGGGGAGAGCAACACTTCTGAGAGAAAATTAAAAACTCCTTCATTGAGTTTACTTTCTGCTCTTAATCCGAGAGCAGCTCAGTTGTTGCTCAGCGTTGTCCCTTTATTTCAATAGGGTGTTAATCCAATAATAAGAAAAAAACCCGGAGCCAGCTAAGTCAAGACACAATCTAATTTTGTGTTTTTAATACTCCGGCTATCAGTCCCCAGTGAGTGCTGAGTACTCTTCAAAGAGAACAAAGAGCATTGATTCTATTTGTTCCCATGAATTGCAGTTTCTTAATAATATCAGGTGAAGATTTATTTTCTAAGAACTAAACCAAATCAAGCAGGGTGAAACCTTTAATTTGGGGAGCCTCTCTGCCCCGTTTGCAGTATGTTGACTCATTCCAGAGCAACACTCCAACTATTTCTGCAAAGGGACTGGACTGGCTAAGTGGGTGTTGAGACACAGACTTCACCCCAAACCCGCTTGCCTGGCTGATGAACTGACAGTAAATACATTTTTTCCAGCAAATTTTCACTTCCCTGGGAATCTGTGACATTTAGCCAGCATAACAAGACACTAATAGATATTATAGATCCTTTCTACCTGGGTTTTTCCCTGACAGCCATTCAAGTGCAAGATATAATTGTTGAGGCTGTGAAAATAGATCCATAAACTTAACAGCACCGGAGTCCTCATTAAAACTACCCTGCTTGTTTTCTACACAATACCAGAGTCTCTCACTCTCACTCTTATCAGGCACTTGGCAGTGACCAGTTTGATGTAATAATTAGGAACTGACTTGTTATAACTGAAAAGACAGCTCTGATGTAAGTAGGACTTATAAACACTGTGTCACACTGGCTTATTATTTTTACTACATTTACTCATAATATAAAAATAGCAGCCAGTCTATTCTTTTTCTGGGAGTTTATTCAGGTCCAACGCAGCTATAACAGGCTCTTCGTAGAGAGCTGGCAATGAAGCATGAGAGACAGCTTCTCTTTTCTGAACTCATTCATCTCAATCAGCAATCTTTCAAGCAAAAAGGGGGGAAAAGGAGATGGTAGCAGAGCGGTGTGAAACCCCTGAACATGGATCAATGCATCTGTTAACCTGGAGTTTCTGAGCTTTAGTAACTGAGCTTCATGAGAAAGGAAATGCTAAGCGTGCTGTTGAAGCAGATATGCCTCAGTTGTGAAAGAAAAGTTGGGGAAAGAAATAGAAAGGGAATTATCCAAAGGTAAAATTCTGTTCTGGATATGTGCCTCCCACCTTCTTGGACAAGATCTCCCTCCTGAATCTAATACTGAGAGAGGGTTTGACTTTTCCCCCCTCCCCGCTTCGGTTCTTTGTCATTTTGTTTTGTAATTACTTACAATTTTTATAGCTATACTGGAAAGACAACAAAATTGCAGAAATGTTGTTCTAACCTGAAATGAGTACTGGGAAGGTCATTGCTCTTTGTATTAGGTGAACCTAAATGTTATTAGGACTTTAAATTGTTTTTTATTAAATGTTATTGTTCAGATAAATCATATGTGGGGATGCTGGGCAATGTATCTGTCTCCCCAGCTGTCTTATTTATTTGCTTATCTTTTTAGGATTATCAATTTGTCTGTCTGTCCCTTCTCTGTCTGCATATTCCCCATCTCCTAATGACCCATAGCTGCTTCTTGATGTTATTTGAAGACCCATTAGAGCTCCTGTTGTCCAGCTGCTGTTGCAAAGCAGATACCTTAAATTGGGCAGCGCTCCTTCCCTTCTCCCAGACAGCAGAAAAGCCATAAGCATCTTACTATGGATTGCTTTTTATTAAAGTTGTATATCTCCCTGTTACAAAAACCTGTCTGGTGGCTTGGCAAGCCCAGCTGAGGGCTCTGCCTCCTGAGGGACCCCTGTTTTTCCTGCTCCCACTGTCTCCCCCTGCTCCCACCTAATCTGTCTTCCAATTTCTCGCAGGTCCCTCCTGCTGATGAGCTCTGCCTTTGCCCTGACCATGAAAGAGAGAGGAGATCCCAGGTAGCCCCATGGATTGCAGCTGAAGGCTTTGGGAACTTGGTGCTCTGTTGCCAAAAGGCAGAATTGGACAGGAATCCTCACCACCACCGCAGGACACAGCGGGAGAAGCCAAAGCCAGCCCGGCCCCAGTCACCCCAGTGACCACCCAGCAGCTGCTGGGACCACCACGGATCTGGGCACAGACCTGCTCACACTGACACAACCATCCTTTGGGAAAAAGGAATTTCAGCTCCAAGCTCCAAGCAGTCTCTCTTGTCAGAGTTGTACTGATGGCCAGATGCTCTATTTATTTCATGTGCTAATGTTCTAACACCCCAGTAATTAAGGCAGACACAGTTTAAGGCACTGTCCACAGCGACGCAGTTGGAGCAGACCAGAAGGTTGAGGAAAACCTGATCCAGCACCATCTCACGGCCTCTCCAATTTACGCCTATCAAATTTCATCAGCAACTCAGAACTTGATCTTTGTATTGATTGACTGGAGTCACCTCTAGATATTTTCATGCTGATTTGGAAGACCTTTCGTACAATAAAAGGGGGAAAAAATGAGGTTAAGGAAGACTTTTGACCACTGATCAGCAACTCTGGCCAAAACTTTCCCAATCAAGTGAATTGCAAAGCTGGCTTCTGTGCCAAAAGGAACTTTCCACATCCAGATACAGCGTGCAGAGTGGGATCATCCCTGTTCCTGTGTGGATCTCCTTCGAGTGGAGCATTTTTAGATGAGGAGTTTCCATGCTGATCCCGAGAGCCACCCCTAGCCCAGCCGCCGCCTTCCTCGGGACTCCCGGCACTGCCCTCGCCCAGGGACCCCGCGCCTGGCCGCAGCTGCCATGCTCTACCTGGCTGCTCTCCTCGTGCACTGCGTGCCCCTGGCCATGGGACAGTATGACATTTGCAAGTCCTGGGTGACCACGGACGATGGCCCTTCATGGGAGTTTTATGCGTGCCAGCCCAAGGCCATGAGGATGAAGGATTACGTGACCGTGCGGGTGGACCCGGCAGGAATCACTTGTGGGGACCCTCCGGAGAGGTTCTGCACCCATGTAAGTGTTTGCTCCCTTATTTACTGGCTTAGAACAGGCTCTGCTGGTGGCTGGAGGCAGTGTCCAGCCCAGCTGCCACTGGGAGAATGTCCTGGGTCAGGGTGGCCGTGGTGGCCGCTGGCTGGAGCTGTCAGTGTGCAGAGCAGGGAGAGGGCACCCTGCCCAGCAGGGATGGGGCTGGCATGCTGGAGGGAGGGTGAGGAGGAGCCAGGGAGGGCTGAGCGAGTCCTGGGTGAGGTTTGGATTTTGGAAAAGCACGCAGCCTGAGCTGCTCCACTACTTGCTGAAGTGTGGGGTGTGCTCGCCAGTGCCATCCCAAAGGGCTGCTCCAGCACTGCTGGGATTTTATAGGATGTGGGCAGATGGTCTCAGTTTGAGGCAGCATGAAGGGCAGGGCAGGGGAGTTTGGCCCCTGCACACCCACAGCTCTGGTGGTTGGTCTGACAGCCACAAACTTCACTAAAGCTCCTGAAAATGTGGTTCTCCCTCTCTTCTGAAAAGGCTCTGTGGATAGACATTTGCCCTTGTAGTTAAAATCTTTAACTTATTTTCTCTTAAATATTAATCATTGCATTTCATTCCGTGCA
>NW_005054329.1:4184359-4203379 GCF_000277835.1 Geospiza fortis | reverse complement strand
GGAACATTTGATTTATAATTTACAAGGCTTTACATTGTTAAAGAGTTCAGGGGTCAAAGCAAAGAGCAAAACAGTAATGCCCCCTCCCAAAGGTCCCCCAGGAGTGGTCCAGACACACATTTAAGGGACAGACACCAAGCCAGCCCATGCTGGCAGGGTTTCCACTGGGCTGAGCACTGGACAAGGAGTGTCTTCTAAAAGAGTATATTATTCTTTTATTGTAATGAGAAGGGGAGTTCTCCCTCTAAATCAGTGCAGAGAGTCCCATTTTTTTATTGTCAGTGCTACCCCATGCCTCAGTTTCCCACCCTGGGCCCAGCCAGTCAGGGCACCTCTTGAAAATCCAAAAGAAAAATGCTCCTGTGACACCAAGGGGTGCCAAACATTTATTTATGATCATCAGAATATGCTGCCAAGTAGTTACCCAGTTCCCTCCAGCCTAAGGGCTCTCATTAGTACAGGGAAGACTTTTCCACTAATTCCAGATAAGTAGCAGCTTTTCCTTTTAAAAGATCGTTTGAAAAGAAAGATTAAGTCCAAGTTTGCAAATAAAACTGTTAACTATTGATGGGTCAGTCTGTATTTCCATTTATCTGACTGACTGAAGGAGGATTAAAAGGACAGCACCAGATTGCTTCCCACTACACTCACTGCAGCCCTTTGCAAACCCTCTCTGGTTAAGGATGCTCCAGACTTCAGCTCCACTGACCTCCAAGGAAGCAAAAGACACAAACTGCAATCAGCTCCCTGCATCTCTTGATTCAGTCAATACTGAGCTGAAATCTTTCTATTCTGGGCACCGGCAGTATTTCCTTGTAGCGTACGCCTGCCATGTGCTGTAACACTTGCAAACACCGTGTACAGCCGTGAATGAGAGCTACACAAATGCAAAACATGGATTTGCCTCCCTGTCCCTGCCTCACCCCAGCCTGGCCCGGCTCTTGCCTCCCAAAACAGAAACCAGCACTCACAGCACTGTCCCCGAGCAATTCCCTGGTGAAGAATCAAGCTGAGAACAGGAATAATAAACTGCAAGGTATTTTTTAGATTTTTTTCTGGATGGGTTTGTGACATACCACTGTATTCATGGCCCTTTCTCCCCCATCTTACAACAGAGCTGTTCTCTCCAGAGGACTAAAGAGTTATAAAAACGAAGCAGAGGAGGAGCAGCCAGGCTGAGGTGGGCAAGGAGCCCACCCAGCACCCAGCGCACAGAGTAGGGGGTGGCTGCAGGAGAGATCCAGGCTCCAGCCCACCCTTAGGACTGCAGTGCTGTGGGCTGGGAGGCCATCAAGCTAAATTTTCACTGCCTCTTGTCACCGAGAATGACACGTGGCCACTTACTGCTGAGCATCCCCTTCTGGCCAGTGGAAAGTGGGCTCAGCAAGAAATGGCCCTTCCATCGCCGGTGCTGGGTGGTGACTTGACACCTATCGACGTGCAGGGGGAGGGAGCAGAGCCCGCAGAGGATGTGAGCCGAGTTCTGCTCCCCCTGCGCTAAGGAAGTGCTGGGCAGAAATCGATGCCTCTGCCCACGGATCGTTACAGCCCCGGGGAGGGGAGGGCCGGCAGCTCACACAAAGCCAGGGCAGCTCCTCGCTGCCAACCTGCTCAGGTGCCTTTTGGTGTCCTGCTATCCTTTCGCTTCAGGTTTTTAATTATTTCCTTGTAACAGGTGGGTTCTCATAGGAGCCTGGCTTTCCAGCAGAGAAGTTCTTACGGTGACTGTATTGCTTTCTTAGGTGTCTTTCAAAACAGCAGGGGACTGTCCGTGCGGTTAAACTCGCGTTCCTCAGAATTAAGCGCAGCCCAGTGGGGCTCCTGCCCTGCTCAGACAGCTGCAATCAAAACTAAAGACACACAAACACCCCTCCGTGCTCAAGGCAGCCAGACAGGGATGAGCTGCACCCTGTCCCCAGCAGGGCAGGCCAGGAGCAGAGTCCTGGTGACAGCCAGGACCTTGTCAGACAGCGAGTGTGCCCTGCACAGCCCACAGGATCACTCACTGCCCTGCCACAGCTCCAGCAGTGCTCACAAGACTTCTGCGCAAGGAGGCTTCAAGAGATGGCAGGAATTATTTGAAGGACCATACTTTGTGTTTTATAACAATTCTGGTCACATCTGGCTGCTTCCTTCTGATTGGGAAGCGTTTTGCTGCTTATTAAAGTCAAGGGTTTTGCTTTTTCCACAGTTTCTGAACCTGTTCCTATTCATGGCGATGCCTTCCTGGCAGGGTCACCTGAAAAATGAATTGTACTTTGCCTCCTGGCAGGGTAGGGGGAATGGTGGGAGCAGGAAGAAAGATGGATAAGTAAATAAAAGCCTGAATGAAACTAAAAGTGTGACTGAAAACTAATAGGGAACAGATCTTTTAAACCAAGGGTGTCAAGGGAGGGGTGAGACTTCAAAGATCACAGGCAGGGCATGGCACAGAGCAGCTGAATGTGGATTTCAAAGGAGAGGGGTTTGCAGGGCAGGCCCAGCTGGGAAACAGCCAAGCTGCACATCCCCATGGGGCAGAGGGGAGATGTGGCGTTCCTTCACCTTCCCACCCTCGTGGGCAGGAGAAGGAGGAGGCTGGCACAGCTGGCAGGCTGCTCCCAGGTGTTGAGATGCTCTGAGATGCTGAAGCACTTCTTTGAGCAGGGCCCTTTGGGAGTTCCACTTCCAAGCGTCAGCGTTTTGCACACAGGATAAAAATTCCTCAGGTTTGGTGGGGAATTCACATACAGGGCATGCAGCGGGGAGCAAGCAAACACCAAAGCCCAGCAGATCATTCCAGCAGAAACAAGGAGAGGTGTCCATAACAGACAGGCATTATGGGATGGTTTTGCTGCTCCTTGACATCCCAGTGAGAGCACAGGGAACCCACCTTGCTGCGGGAATGGGAGTTTTTTCTCCCCCCAGAAGTGTCAAGACAGTATTTCTTGTTCTGACAACGCTCTTTGATGCAGGGCCGAGCTCTCAGCCCATATTGATGGGTCAGGGGTATTTTTATTTGGCGTCAGCATTGTTTCATCAGCTAATAGAGCTTGTTGACTTTGGCACGGGTACATGAAAGGAAAAGGCTTTATTTATTCATTACACATGCAGCCAAATTGGATGTTTAGTTTAATTCTTAGCTAAACTTTTCTGAATGACATGTGGTTATAAGGCTTGTACTAAAGGACTGTTTCTCCTGTGGATTGGGTGCTAAAATTGGAAAAAGCAGACAAACCTTTGGGCTAAGAAAGCCTTTCCCCTGCATTTTTAGCCCATCTCATACAATTCTTCCCATTTATATCTTTGTACACCTGTTTAGGTGCAAACAAGGGATTGTGAGTTTAGGGATGATTAAAAGCCAAAAGTTTTTAAAATAAGAAGGGAAAAGCCAAAGATTTTAAAGTAAGAAGGGAAAAATAATTGTTTCAGCAATGCTATTCCAAAAGCATTTTTAAACATGCAGCATGTTCTGGTGGTTAAAGGATGGATTCATCCTTTCTGGTACCCTGAGCAGAGACCCACAGCCCTTTCCCAGCCCGCCAGAGTTCTACCTTGTTTTTAGTAGAACCAGGGGACAAAACACAAGTAATTCACTGCCCTAGGGTTCAAGGACATCCTTTGGGCTAAGCAGAGCCTGTATACAAGTCCAACGGAAAATCCTTTCCAAGAAAAGCGGATATTCTCCCTCCTCCTTGAATAAATCAGCACTACCCACTGCTGGTGGCAAACCCATTCTTGGTTGTAGCAGAGGGAGTTGGGACTCCCCTTTGCCCTTCATTGTGGAGCCCATATGGCCCTGGGGACAATCACTTTGCCTTTATGCCAGAATTCAGCAGCACAAGAAATTCACTCTGTGCTGTCAGATCGCCTGTACACCCCTGGCAGGGCTGTAGAGAGGGAAAGAAGTGACTTTCTTTTCCCAGCTGCAAAGTGCTAACAGCCCCTGCAGTCCCTTAAATTAACACCTGGAAAATGCTCCCCTTTCCTTTGAGGAAAGACTGGAAAAGACAACACTCTGCCATTTCCACCCAGAGGAAGGTCTCCCAGTCCACCCTTGCACCCATTGTGGCACTGCTTTTGAGTGTGGGAGAAAGAGCTGGAGCCTTTTGGTTCTGTTCCCACCCTTAATCACTCCTCAGCACCAGGGTTGCTGCAGAGGACACTGTTTGAAGTCAGGATCAGTGGCTCCTTGCCCTTGGGGCCAGACCCTTGGGTTGTACATTATTAGCTGCTCAGCAAATTACACACTGCTCTTCTCCTGCCACTGAGGCTACTTCAGAGTGCAGCAGGATCTGGGTGTTTTAAAAGGAAAGGCTTCACAGAAAAATGAAAGAATACAATTCAGCTTCAAATTAGAGAGTGCTGAGCAAACTGGATTTTCCCCTCAACAGCCTGTAACAACTTCCTTAAATGCCCAGTTCGGGATTCATCTTGTTGTAAAGTGGGATGCTACTCCCCTAACAAGGATCGTTTCCAACTGCTGATGGAAAAGACACAGTGATAAAAATGAAGCTGTCAAGTAAATTTAATTGGTACAGTGAGCAAGAAAGTTTTCCCCTACCTTGAAGTATTCAGGAAGAGTAAACTACTTTTAAGAAAAGCTTTGCTCTTCAAAGGGAGCAACGTCCAGATGGGAAAAAGAGAAGAGAATGGACTGAAGACTTGCTGGCAAGTGTGGCCAGAGCTGGGAGAGCAGTTCTTGCAGCAGCCCTTATACAGCAGCTCCAGCTACCACAGCTTTCCATAGGCAACTTTTGAAGCCAAATCCTCCCTATTTATTTCTTTTAAAATCTGCATTGTATTCTATAGCATAGATATGATTTTCAATACACTTTAAAAGGATTTCTCCCTACAGAAAATCCTGCCTGAGTGGGAAGAAATGCTATCCTACCATGCTGTGGTTTCCCCAAGTGAAAGTCCAGTTCTAAGTTTCAGATTTTAATTTCAGGTCCCAAACCACCCTTTTACCATCAGCCTTTTGAGCCGTGGAGCTTTGGCTGACCCAGTTATTCAGGCAGTTCAACACAGAGCACAGGTTTCTGTGTGGGAAAACCCCAAAGAGGCTTTTTCCTCCCCAAACCACACAGCACTGCTGGGTGACCATTCTGGAGATGCCTTTGGGGAGTACCTACTGCCTGCAAAGCCCTGGCAAACAGCAATTTGGACTTGCAGCCTTCACTCCAGGTAGATGAGCCATCCCCTGCAGCCTCAGACATGTCCCATGAGGCTCCTACTTGTTCCCCCTCTTCCAGGCAGGGCTGGAGGGGACAATTGCAGCCCTGACCCTGTCCCTGCCCTACTCCACTGCCCTGTCCTGTTTGGCACCAGCGCCTCTGCACATTTGCTCAGTGCCACCTGCAGCCAGGCTTAGGCAGCCCTCTTGGCTCAGGGGTGGATTTCTGCATTGCTCAGCTGTCCCCAGGCAGGGACAGCCACAGGGGGCTGCTGGCCCAGGAGCTCAGTGCTGCAGAGACACCAGGCTGGGTTTCATCCCCAGCCATGCAGGAGCCTCTCCACAGGGATGCTGCCAGCACCGTGTCCAGTCCTGCCTTGGCACTGCCACGTCCCAAAGGCAGAATTAGCACAGATTCAACTGGTTTCTACTCCAGCCAAAGGGTTTGTAACTCCCCATCTGCTGGCTGAGTCAGCTGCTCCAGCTCTGTAGTGCTGCCAGTCAGGAGGTTTGGGGAGCCCTGCCTAAGGAGAGGATCACTGTCGGGGTCTCAGGGACAGCCAGGACATGTTTTGGGCTCACACAACTCAATCCAAACCTCTGACAGGCACCTGCTGAATTGTTCCCCTGACACAGAGCACAAAGCAGCCAAATGCTTTTCCCACAGCAGCCAAGGCAGAGCTCTTGATGCAGCAGACACAGGAGCCCTGCTCAGAGGCTGGCGTGGGTGCAGGGGTACACATCACCCAGCTGTGCCCCCTCCACACAGGCTTTGGGCAACATCTGCACCTGCATTTGTGAAGCACAGCAGAGCCTCCACTCCCTCCCCTTTCCCACCCCCGGGCTCTGCATCCTGCCCTCCCCCATTCAAACTATCAGGGCCTCTCTTACAGAATAAATTATTAATAGCGGCGTAGCGAGCCTCTCTGCAAAGGCTGCATGTATTGAGCTTACAAGGCGCACAAGCTTTTAGAGAGCAGGACACTTTTCCTACTTCCTAAGCAATTTCTTAGTCCTGAATCAATAATGCACTCGCAGCCCTGCACACAGGTCGCTGCTGCTGTGCTCCTGCTGCTAGGGGCTGCGGACACAAATACATCTCTGTGGCAAGATGCAAGGGCTTAATAATCCGGCAGGGAAGGGATGGGGTGGGATCCAAGCAGCTTAATTTGTAAACAAGCTTCAGGGAAGTGCCCTGGGAAGAGCGAAGCTTGCAAGTCCCCGGTACAGAAAGTCTGAGTTTGGAGACAGGCTAAAAAGCAGTCAATGGGATTAATCTGCTGCTTTTTGAATGCGTGCCCATGGCTGCCAGCTGAGGGGTGTCTGGTTCATCTGATCCCAGGCCTAGGCCTGATCCCAGGCTCTAGGTCACCCCACAGACCCCAGTGCCCAAGGGGGAGGCTGAGGGGTGCAGCCTGGCAGGGAGGTGGGGATGGAGGAGAGCCCAGGGCAGCAGGAGGGATGGGGTTAGAGCAGCTCACCGGGGGATTAGCACTTCACAAAGAAAGAGCTGCTCAAAAATTATTCCACGGGAGGCCAGGCTGCTGCGGGTGATGTGTGTGTACACCCAGCACAGATGAGATTATCTGCTTAGGAGTGGAATTTTCCGGGCAGGGTTAACCCTTGTGCCGCCCCCAAATCAGCTGCAGATCCTCTCAGGACAGGGTGCTGGGCAGGGCATCGAGCAGCAGCAGTGCTGCTCCCAAGCCATCCCTGGGCTTTGGAAATGGAGGTGCTGCTTCCAGGCCACTCTGCAAAAAGCACACTTGGGGCCCTTCTTGGAGAGGTCACCCCTGGGCTGGGCTGGGTTCAGGCTGGAGGTTGAAATTCCTCCTGTAACCAGATTTTCTGTTTCTGGCTCAGCCAGAGTGGGCGTGAGGGGATTTGTGTCGGTGCAGGAGCTGCGGTGCCAGGGTGGACAGGTGACTTGGCTCAGCCCTTGTGTGGGACAAGCTGCATCTCCCTCTGGATCTTCCCTTTGTGGAGAGGGTGCTTCCTGCCTGGATGTCACCCTTTTGCTGAGGTTGTGTCATTTATGGTGCAAATACCAGTTCAGACCCTTTTCATGAGGTGCTGCCAGAGCACAGGGAGAGTTTCAGACACAGCGTGGGATGAGAGCACAGATTTCCTTGAGCCTCACATCAAGGCTGGGTGAGGGAGCCTCTACTTTGCCCTGCTGCAGGTGCCTGGGGGCATTCAGTCATCAGAAAGGTGAAGCCCACAATGCCTTGTGAAGCCCAGGCCTGCTCCTGAAATCCCTCCCTGCCTCAATTTTCCCATCTGGAGACAGGACGCTGCCTTGCCACCAGCCCACCCTGTCTGGCGCGGCGATGTCTCCCCAGGGCTGGTGGAGAGAAGGGCACAGTGCTGAGCCTGGATGAAATACGAACGAGATGCTTCTGGAATTCAGAGCAGGCTGGAGGGGGAAGGGGAAGAGCAGCCACGAGTAGGGCTTGAATCTCTTCTCTGGCGGAGAGACGGGCCCAAGGGAGCCCGAGAGCCTTGAGCGAGCGGCGCTGCTCGGTGAATGAGTATCTGCTTCAGGCCAAAGGGACGAGGCAGAACAGCAAAATGTCTCGCTGAGTGCGTCCTGGTGTCTCACCCAGAGGCAGCAGGGCTGGTTCTGCTGACTCATGCTCTCCCAAAGCCCCACCAGGCAAAGCCTGTCCTAACGCCCCGGCCAGGGGTGACCTTGTGCTCGGACAGCCTCGGATCCGGCAGGAAGGGGAAGGAAGCGGAGCAGCAATCAATCCCCCAAACCACGTTCGGGGAGGAGATGGAGGGTGTGACATTCGGCTGAGCCAGAATTAGCAGCAGATCTGTGGAGGGACCCCATTTCCACCCTATTAATAATTCATCCCAGCTCTGCCTTTACCTGCTCATAAACAGCAAACAGCTTGTTAGCGAGAACGGTTTTCTCCCCTTTTGCTGTCTCTGCCTTAATAAGAGCCCCTTGCAGATGGCTGGGGGAGGGAGGGGGCAGAGGAAGGACACATGGGTGAGCAAAACACCCCACCAGCCCTCCCTGAGCTTCAAATCCTATCCCATCCCATCCCTTCCCCCGCAGAGGTGAAGCTGCAAAATAACCCCTCACCAATGCCCAGGTGCCTTGCCAGAACCTTCAAACCCATGTGGGCCACCTCAAAATGCCCCTTTGGAGGGGCACTGGGAAGAGGAGAGTGATGCCTGCAGGATGTGCTTTGCTGGAGCATTCCCAGGTGGTTCTTGGGCTGCAGCTGCTCAGGCAGCCCATGGGAAAACTGCATCCTCTACCTTATGAGACAGCTCCTGTCTTATCTAAAATAGAAAGCTTGACCAAAGAGGTATTTTAAAAACAACGAAAAAAGCAGAAAACCTAGCATCTTGAAGAAAGACTCCCCAGAGTCTCCACAGTCCAATGCTGTGGCCCCATTAGGGACCTCTCCCTGCATGCTGACAGGCGTCCCAAAGCTGCTCCTGAGATGTTCTCCAGGTTCAAATCACAGCATCCCAAACCTGTTCCTGAGATGCTCTCCTGGTTCCAGTCACAGCCGTGCACTGGGGAGAGCCCATGGCCCACTTGGGGGACAGGGGAATCAGGGCAAAAAGAGTGGACCTGGCCAGGCAGATCCCAGTGTCCCTCCATGTCCCTCAGAGGAGGGCACAGACCTTCACCTGGGCTCACAGGGAAGGGGATTTGTGGGGTTCTTTGGCATAAGAAGGGCCTTGTGTTTCTCCTGATCCCTCTCCATGCTCCCAGCCCTCTCTGCAGTGAGTTATGCCACTTGCCAGCTGTTGGAAATAATCTCTGTAAATTAATTATGGTTGTTTCACCCCTCTGATCCCTCCCAGCCCATGAATAGAGTGAAAATTAATTGTCAGAGAGTATTTCCAGCTCTCTTAGAGTCCCACCCTGGCCACTGGCAGGTTACGGTTTATGCCCTAAAGCATAAGATTTAATTACTCACAAATGTTATTTTTGATCATAAAATCACCTTGTCTTGTCATAAATCCAGATAGAGCAGTTGAACCCTCAGATCAGGAGCAGCAAGAGTGAATACACCCTGAGATGTCATTAGGATGAGCCTGTGTTTTCTCCTGGGTAAATGCAATTCTGTTTGGGAAGCAGCATCACGTCCTGGAGTGATTATTGGAAGAAAAGCCAAGGAAGTCTCCCAAAACACACATCACTCAGGGTGGCCCTTGTCAGAAATTTGTGTTGCAGAAAATAGGTTGAACTCTGTGTCACTGGGGAGGTTAAGAGTGGTTGGCACTGGAGCTGGTCAGAAACCTTCCCTGCTCAGGGGGCAATTTCCCTGTGCTGACCCACACCAGAGCAGGGGAATGCAGATCCCTGTGGAGCCCTGGCAGTGAGGAAAGCCAGGGCAGGGGATGGAAGGGAAGTGAAGCCCTGCAGCTCAATCTCAGCATGAGCTTGGGGCACTCAGCCGAGTGCAAATCAGGAAAGGAAATGTTGGGAAGGTCATTTCAGCTCCACCCCACAGCCTGTGGAGCCAGTGCATCCAACGTGGTGCTGGGCAGGGGAAGGGAGAGGGGAAAATAAAGCTTTGGGAGGACTGTGTTCCAGAACATCCACAGGACAGGCAGGCAGGGAGTGGGCTGGTTGTGCTTCCCTCTGCAGCTTGGGGACCCCCATGTCCCATGGCCACCAGCCCTGCCTGTGGCAGACAGGGGACAGGAGGCTGCAGGACACCTGCAGTGACACCACTCCACAGTGAGGACATTAGCAGGGCAGGAGGGATCAGGTGCACATGGAGATTTTGCTGATCCCTTTGTTTTTTGCAGGATTTGGAGGAAATTTGATACCAATTTCAGGACTCAGTTGCAGCACGAGGAAACGCGGGGACTTTGTGAACCTCATCTGCTGCCCTTTGAGCAGAAATTCAAAGGCAGAGTTGTAGGTGTCCTGAGGGAAGCAAAAGGGCCTTGGGTGTCCCAAGTTAAGCAGAAAGGCCTTGGATGTCCTGAGGGAAGCAGAAGGGCCTAGGGTGTCCTGAGGGAAGCAGAAAGGCCTTGGGATACTCCTGAGAGCTCCTTAAGCATCACAGCTGGATGTGGTCGGGGGTACAGAGGGAATTGTCCCCTCATGGGTGGAGGTGGAGGTTCAGAACAAGGTTTCCTTCATCACAAGCAGTCCCTGGAAGGAGGGAAGGAGGTTTCTGTGCTTTCACCTGCTTTTCCTGGCTCTGCAGACTGTTTGGGGGCCTATTAAACAGCCCCCAGTCCCAATTAGTGCCAGATCTTGCAGGAGAGCCTGGAGACACCCAAGGTCTGGGAGGTCTCTAGTTGGGTTTGAGAGCCAGTTCTTAGAGGGAAAAAAAACACTCCAGAAGAAAGCACCCAAGAGAAACCCACACAACAGCACTGATCTTTGTGCTGAAGAAATGCTTTTAACTTTTTCCCCTTTAATAAAAATCTTCCTATAGTGCACCAAGGATTTCCAATCCCCCTACCCCAATTAAAAAATAGGAAATTTTGTTTTCCAAAACTCATTGTATTTGATGCGACCTTGTCATTACTCTTATAAGGAGACTGTAATTAAAAACAAGTTGTCCCAGGGTGCTCTAGGTTTTGGCAGAGGCCTTGGCTTAAACACAATTCCATCAAGCAGAAGAGATCCCCAAAAGCAAAGGAAGTCCAGGACAGTTCTCAAGACACCATTAAACAAATCACACCAGGTATGAGCTGTGATTGAGCATCCTTGGCTGGACAGTACAAACTCTCACATCATCTACTCATTTTTCCTTCCTCAAATCTTATTGGGTTTTTTCCCCTTTAATATTATTATTATTAATATTATTATTATTATTTTTCTTCACTGTGCAGCTAGTGGTTGCAATTGCTTTCCAGCCTCCCTTTGGCATGGAGATCTAAAAGCTGCAGTCTTATTTCTGTGCAGCTTTCACCATTCACAACAGATGTCTAGTTTGTTTAAAATATTCAACAGCCTAATGATTAATCAAGCAATTGCACCTACAAAAATATATAATTTTATGCTATGAGGCTTAAAAAACAAAGGAAAAAAACCCAAAAAAAAACCCCAAAAGTGAACTTTTGCTGTCATTAAGAGCCCTAAAAACCATCTGGGCTTTGTAAAGTGAGGCCTTTTGTTGTGGCTGGTTTCCCCCATCCCCAGCAAGGTGGGGAGCAGCTTCTCTGCAGCATCCTGGATTCCTGTCATCCTGCTTTGTCAGACCAATATCTTGTTTCTCAAGAAATCCTCCTCAAGGAGCAAGTCTCTGCTGTCACCTTCAGAAAATCCCTTTTGCAGCATTTCTGCCCAGAACTGACTCCAGGCACCAAGAGGGGGCAAAGTCCAAGAGCTGGCTCAGCAGGCACCAGGGCTTGGACACAATTCCAGCTCCAGGACTGAGCTCATGGGACCCTCTGAGTGCACCTGGAGCAGGACAACCCCCCAGTGTCCTCCCCAGGCTGGGGATGAAGCACTGAGGGCAGCCCTACAAGGAGGATTCAGAGCCCCAGGATCTGGAGAGGGTCTACAGGAAAGATGGGGGGAGCTCTTTGTTATGAATTGTAGTGTTAGGACAAGGGAGAATGGCTTTAAACTAAAAGAGAGCAGATTCAAATTAGCTGTAGGGAAGCAAACTTTTATAAAGAGCGTGATAAAATACTGGCGTGGTAAAACCACAAAGGTGATGGATGTCTCATCTGTGGAAACATCCAAGATCAGGCTGGAGGGGGCTTTGAGCAGCCTGACCTAGCAGATGTCCTTGCCCATGGCAGGGGGTTGGACCAGATGACCTTAAAGGTCCTTCCAACCCAAACCATTCTATGGTTTGGCTCACAGAGGCACAACCTCACCATGATGCCAGTTTTTAGGACACTGTGTCCTCAACAAGGCTCTCACAGTTTGTCCCCTGGAGATTTGCCCTTTTGGACTGAGCTGGGGCTAAGCAAGGCTGCAAAAACCCCAAAAAGTGCCCAACTAGAAGAGCTGGAGAGGCTGAAATCTGCAATGTTTAGTTGCTGTGAGGACACTCACGACTGATTTAATAGCGTGAGACTCAAAGTGAACTGGTTTATTTTAAGCTCACTGAGACCAAGTTTGCCTGGCTAATGCATCCTGACTTTTAGATTGAAGACTTAAATATCTCAAGACTTTGGACAGATTCTTTGGAGGACACAGAGCTTGGAGGAGGAAACCAGATTCAAAAATAATACCTGGAATTGTTTCAATAGTGCTATATCTGATCTTACCAGGACCAGGGGAGCAGCCAAAATGTGGCCATCTGTTTCCGCTCCCCCCTGCCCTCCTGGCTGACTCCAAACCACCCCCCCAGCAGAAAAGGCATCAAGCATCCCACAGAGGAAGGACAACTCAATAAACCTAACCCCAAAAAGGAACACTTCATTTTAGCAGAGGAAGCTGTAGTGGCGTGACTCACTCGGTGGCTTTTGAGGCTCTCCCCCACCTTGTCACTTGCAGGCTATTTTTGTGTTTGCCCTGTTACAACCATGCACCTCTTGAGCCATTTGCCTCCCCAGAGCATCAGGGTGGTTCAGGAGATCTTTGGGGGTGCTGCCTGCTGAGCTGAGCACATTCTCAGGGGAGCCAGCAGGGATTGTGCACCTCCATTCCCTGGGATGAGCATATGGCAGGGTTTTCACTCCTCTCTCCCTGCTCCTGACCTGCCAGGACCCTCCCAGGGCCAGCCCTGTTCCTCCAGACAGGACATGAGGAGGGGGATCATGCTTGATCAGATTCAGCTTCTCCCCTCACTGCTCCAGGGAAATCTGTCCCCCCTCCCATCCCGGCCAGCCTTTTGTCTGGGTAATGTTCCCTTGGTGTGGTTTCATCACAGAGCCCTTTGTTTGTTTCATTTGGCCACTCCAAAGAAAGCTTTGGGAGATAGGAGCATCATCCACAGCCCTGGAGGTGGCCACTGTGGGCACAGCTCAAGTGGCAAATACCCAGTCAGACTCATCTCACACCAGCCCAGGGGGCAAAATCTCAGTGAGACTCATCTCACACCAGCTCAAGGGGCAAAATCTCAGTGAGATTCATCTCACACCAGCTCAGGGGGCAAAATCTAAGTGAGATTCATCTCATATCAGCTCAATGGGCAAATCCTCAGTGAGATTCATCTCACACCAGCTCAAGGGCTGTTCCTGCTGCACACAAGGACAGGAAGGCTCATGGCAAGAGCTCTGTTGCCAGGACAGCTCTGAGACACAAACTCTGCTCAGACAGAGCAGCAGGGCAGGCTTGTCAGGGAGTTTTTTGCTGCCATCCCAAGCCAATCCTCCACCTGCTGCACCCTCCTTCAGACAAGTGGCAGAGATGGACCTCTGGGATGGTCTTTTCAGGGCTGTCATATTAAGCCATCTGTATGGCCACACTGACAGGAGGACCATACTGCAACACAATATGTTGCCTGAGCACAGGAAACACACTCAGAGCCCCCAGCACTTCAGCTGAGGGGGATTTCTGTGCCTTTTCCCTCAGCCACCGCTGTAAAGCTGAGCTGAGAGGCAGCTCCATCCCCCAGCAGGAAGCTGTGTCTCATTAGCAGAGGTAAACAATTCCTCTGAACGTGACGAGTCAGGAGAGCATATTAAATATGTCAATATCTCAGGGTTTTTTAATCCCTACTCCAGAACAGCTTGTTGTGGCAGGAGAGGGCCCCCCAGCGTGGCTCAGAGCCCCAGCACAGCCCAGCTGGCATCTCCCCCTCTTTGAGGGGGATGTGGGGTGCCCTCACTTCTTAACCTCACCCACCCAAGCAAGCCTGAGCACTCCACTGATCTTCCTTTGTTCAGTTATCACAGCTGCAAACTAAATAAATAAATAAGTAAATAATTCAGCTATTTGCTTTTAAAACATCAACTCAAGCACCTGTTTGTGAGTAACCTCCCTGCTGCAGGGTGGGCTCAGCAGCTCCAGTCCCAGCCCTTCCTTCCAGCACACACAGAGGTGACAAAAGCCACACATGGCCCAGGCTGAGGCTGTGACAGGAGGAACAAACCCCAGCACAGCTTTTGCAGCTTCACTGCCAGGCAGGGGTGTGTCAGACAAAGACTGGGCTGAAAACACTTTGAGTTTTTGACCTGTTTTCTCATGTGCTGCTTTGCCTGGCAGCCTCGTGCACACAACACAGACACAACGTGTGCTGTGTTTACAGGAGTCCCCTGTGTCCCCAGAGCTGCCTCCCCTGCACAGGAGCCTGGCTCTCACCTACACATCAGCCACTCACTGCTCTGTTTCCCCTGTGCTGACAGAGCAGCCTCCTGCCTTATTTACACTGTGCTGCTCACATGCTGCTCCAGACACAGAATTATTTGTGTCCTCAGGAGTTTCTCAGGGCTCCTGGGTGCTGTGGCCTCCACTGACTTTGCAAACAGTTGCTTGCCTTCAGTGCACATCTCTGAGCTCTGAGGAGCCACCAAAGGCCCATTTTACACATGTGGAGTGAAGAAGCTCTAAGTCGTTTCCAAGACTTTTGGTTGCCTGGCAAGAGGTGGCAAAGCCCAGATTTTCCAGAGCACTTTGTGTTACTCAGAGGTTTCCAGGTTCAAAGCACAGCCCCACTTTGCACCTGAGAGCATCCTCTTGTACCAGCCAGATCCCTTCCTCTGCTGTGCCCAGAGCACCCTAAAAGCTGCTCACAGCCCTCAGACTCCAACAGTTCCTTGGGTCAAAGCCAGCTTGGACACAGGAGCAGCCTCTTCCCCCACCTGCAGCAGCCAGAGACACCCAACCTGCTCAGATCCAGCCCTGCAGTCACTTTTTGGAGCCTCCAGGTACCAGTATCATCTCCCCACACCCTGGCACTGCAGGAAATCCCCAGGGCCAGGCAGGAACATGCTGATCCCACACACAGCACTTCCCCATGGCTCCCAACCATACACAGCACTCACAAACCAAAGCACAGCGCCCAGCTCAGCCTTACCTTGAAAGCTGCTGTGCTCAGGAGAGCCAGACCTCACCTCCAGCAGGCTCCTCACCTCCAGCCAGCAGCTCTGAGCAGCTCCAGCTGCTTTATCACCTCCTCCTCTGCCAGGTGCCTCTGCCTTCCTGAGCAGGGTCCCAGAGCAGCAGAGCCCGCTGTCATACCAATCCCTCTCCCTCCCCAATCCTTTGGATTTTGATTCTGAGAGGGAGGCAAAGTGACAGCAAAGAGATGCTTTATATGCAAAAAAACCAAAAGGATTTGCAGCGTGTTGCAGAGTTTTTTGTGGTCTGTACCCAGCAGAACACAGCCCTACACAATCCCCAAGGCAGGGATGAGCCACGGGCTCACTCCTGGAGGCAAAGGCTGCAGAGCAGTGGTGCTGGGCTTTGACAAACATATGGGTGAGCTATAAATGCATTGGCACAGCTGCCCACCCCCAAAACTTCCACATGACCTTGACACTGTGTCCTAGTGCAGCTCAGCACGTGGGCATGTGGAGGTTAAAGAGATCTTTTGTCCCTGCAAAACACACCAGCCTGGATGTGTGGGCAGAATGGGATGGCTGGATGCTTTCTCCCACTGCTCAGGCCTGGAGACAGTGGACATTGTCACCTGGGTGGGATGAGCCATCCTTCCCACCCCATTCCCTCTGGGCAGGAGCACAAATCTCTGCTCTCTCTGCTCAGTTCTGTCCCAGCTTGGAGCAGTAGAAATTGGGTTTCCCTCCTCTAGCTGTGCTCAGAGGCACTGGGGGGATGGTGTGTCCCAGCCTTGTCAGCATCAGGAGCCATGAGAGGCAGGGGTGTGTTTGGGGGATTGCAGGCATTCAGTTCCTCCAAGGCTGCAGGGATGAGCACAGCTTTCCTAGGCTTGTAAATCAGCCAAGCTTAACCCAGGTTTCTCAGAGACCATCTCAGGGAAGGAGCTTTCTATGAAAATTGCCCCGTGCCAAATTGAAAAGCCCTTTCCCAAAGGGCCTTTCAGAGGAAGCAGCTCAGCCATTCTTAGAGCTGAGGCAAAGCCACATCTTTCTGCCTTAAATTCACTCTCAGAACCAGCATCCTCCAGAGCCCTGGCACCCTCTAGCCCAGCCCAGCAGTTAAGGTTTGACCCAAGCAGCCCAACCAGGGCCCGTGTGTCCACCCTGCCCACGCCGTGCCCAGGCTTTGCTTTCCTCTTGGGTGACCTGTTGTGCTGTGATGTCATGGTTTGCCCCAGATACCTCAGGTTTCTCCCTGAAGATTCCTTGCCCAGGTGTGTCAATCATCCCTCCTTTCCACACCCTGCCCCTGCTGGGTGCTGTCTGTCAGTCCCGGCATTCCAGAAGGGCATTGAGTGACTGGGCAGATTCAAAAGATGCCCTCCACCCCTGGGGGGACATTGGGCCATCCAGGTGTCATTTGTCCCTTGAGACCTCCCCTCCCATACCTGGTTGGTGGCCCCTTGTGTTCCTTCCCTCCCCCTCTCCCCCGGGTTAAAAGGAGCAGCACCCACGGGCTCAGGGAGTTCTGTTGGAGCTGTTGCTGGATTCAGAGGCCTGTGGGCCAGAATAAAGCTCTGGATCCAAACCCTCCATCAGAACCAACTCCTTTCCTTCACCATCACCTTAAAGCTTCTCCACCAGAGGGAAACCCGAGGAGCAGACCCTGTTATGGGGAAAGCTCCATCCCACAGCCACCAGAGCTCCTGCAGGCCTGGACTTGCCTCCAAGCTGCAGCATCCAGCCAGCCAAAAGTGTCTCTGGGGTGAAACACCACACACCCAGCTGGCCAAAATGTCACTGGGATGAAAACACCCCAGCTGCCACTATTGGTAAATATTCCAATTTTGACCATCGTTGTCGTTCCAGGAGAACCCGTACCTGTGCAGCGACGAGTGTGACGCCTCCAACCCCGACCTGGCGCACCCGCCCAAGCTGATGTTTGACAGCGAGGACGAGGGCCTGGCCACCTACTGGCAGAGCGTGACCTGGCGCCGGTACCCGGAGCCGCTGCTGGCCAACATCACCCTGTCCTGGAACAAGAGCATCGAGCTCACCGACGACATCGTCATCACCTTCGAGTACGGGCGCCCCACCATCATGATGCTGGAGAAGTCTCTGGACAACGGGAGGACTTGGCACCCGTACCAGTATTATGCAGATGACTGCATGGAGGCCTTCAGCATGCCAGCAAGGAGGGTCAGGGACCTCTCCACCACCAGTGCCAACAGGGTTCTCTGCACCGAGGAGTATTCCCGCTGGGCGGGCTCCAAGAAGGAGAAGACCGTCCGGTTTGAGGTGCGGGATCGCTTCGCCATCTTCGCCGGCCCCGACCTCAAGAACATGGACAACCTGTACACGCGTCTGGAGAGCGCCAAAGGGCTCAAGGACTTCTTCACCGTCACCGACCTGCGCATGAGGCTGCTGAGGCCCGCCCTGGGTGGCACCTACGTGCAGAGGGAGAACCTGTACAAGTATTTCTACGCCGTCTCCAACATCGAAGTCACCGGCAGGTAACGGCTGCTGGGTTTCTTTGGGCGTGGATCCTTGCTGGAAAACTGAGCCATCAGCGTTTCTGCTGACCCAGAGATAACCATTTCTCCCTCTAACACCCCTTCCCCCCAGGCAGGGCAGCAGATGTGTCCTTGCAGGGAACAGCAGGGGCACCTCCAAGGCTGTGTCCTCCTGCAGCTGGTGCTGGGGGAGCTGGGACGTGGCTTGGATGGACACTCAGGGTCTGAGCTCCCTCCAGTCCCCTATCTCAGCTGTACAAACACAGCCAACCTTAGCCCAGACGTCTCAGGGGTGATGCTGGTGGATGTGGGGCATGGAATAAGGCTCACCCTTCTAAACTCCAGCTCCCTGCCAGCACAAGCAGGGTGGGTCATCCCCAGTCAGTCCTGAACACCCTGAGCAGCCCCAGCCCTGGCAGATGAAGTTTGGGGTAAGGGTAAACCCCCTGACACATCTGGGGCAGAGGAAGCAGGAGGGGGTTTGTTTCTCCTGGGCTTTGTTTCTCATTTCTCTATACGATGCCATATGTTACATTATGACATCAACCGAAAAAGCAAAGTAAGGTGGAAAAGTGCCGAGATGGCTGATTTCCCATCCAGCTTGTGAGAGACTTACAGGAGAGAGGGGAAAATTCTCCCCATCACCCACCCCATGCTAACAAGCATCACCACAGCGACAGAGGAGTCGTTTGTATCGGTTCCAAACGGTTTGCTTCTGAGACTTGCAAGTAGAAATGTTCGCAGGTGCCACTGAGGCTGGCTTTGAACAGGCTCCAAGGGGAAGGAAGCTGCAGCGAGGGATGGGAGAGCCCTTTCCACCCGTCAGGGCAGGCAGGAGGCAGCAGTGAGGGTCTTTCTCACGGTGTGGTGCCTGTCTGGGATGAGCAGCTGTGGCTCTTAGCTGGGTTAGGGGCATTTTGGGGTGCCCACCGTGGGGATAGCTCAGGGAGAGCCCCGGGGGGCTCAGGCATGTGGGCAGAGGAGTGGGAGAGCACCTCCACATGTGTCTGGTAAATTAGGACTAAATGTTTGATGTCAGTGCTTGTGCAATGAACTTTGCCTTCCAAAATCAGCACAGATAACCAAGGACTTGTTACTGCTCCCACAGCAGCCTGGGGATGCTTGATGCTTCAAAGAGTTAAAATTCACTTAGTGTCCAGTGAACACCTTCCTCCTCTGAGCCATTTACCTTTCCTGCCTGCCTTGGGCAGGATTTGTTGCTTCAGTACTTTGGCCTTGAGGCCGTGCTGGTGGGATTCTCCCCAAACCAGCACCTTCCTCTCAGTTGTCCTCCTCCCCCCTCCCCAGCTCCCCATCAACTTTTTAATGGCCAAATTGAATACTATTTAATAGCAACAGAGCTTGGTTCAAGACAGAAAATCCCTAAAAATTCTGTGCAAAGAGGCAGCTAGGGAAGGGGAGGAAAACCCCTTTCAAACACACCCGGGGCTGGAGCAG
>NW_005054329.1:4173713-4184298 GCF_000277835.1 Geospiza fortis | reverse complement strand
CCCGGCGCGGGCGCGGTCCCCCGGTGCCCGCCTGCCCGCGGCTGCTGCAGCGCAGCGGCTCCGGCTCCGCTCCTGGCTCCGCTCCCCAAAAACTGCCCGGCCGCAGCCACCTGGGCACACCCCGAGCAAATCCTGCAGGGCCGCCGCGAGGAGAGGGCTTTTCCTTGGCTGGGAGCTGGGGAAACGCTGAAATCTGCTTTTGTCAGCCCGAGCTCCCGAGTTTTGAGCTACAGTAAGATGCTGCTTGCGCTGCTTCAGCTCGCTGGGCTGGTTCCCAGGGGAGAGGGACACTCATCCTGGACAGGGAAGAGGTCAGTCCTGTCCTCTGCTGACTTTTCCAGCCCCCATGGGCACAGGGCAGGGAAGGTGAGCAGCTGAGGAACTGTGGATAAGTGGTGTATAAGATGGAGAAGCTCCCTGTGAATTAACTCTGCTCCTGTGATTATTCCAGTCCCAGCAAGCAGGTTTTTGCACTGAAAAGCAATCTAATTCCAGCTGTAAGCAAAGCCAGTTACAGTGCAGGGACTAAAACCAAATTAAATCTAGTGCATGGCTCAACAAGGGATGGGTTATTGAGGGGAAGAGAGGAGAAATCAATGTGAGCCTGACAGGAGCAGTGTGCTGGGAAGGGGGGAGGCAGGGTGGGCAGGGGTGGGGATGGACACACACTGCCTCTTCCAGGACATGGTGGAGGAACAGCACAAAGTGCCTAGATAAAAGTGGGGTGGTGTTAGGGATCCACTCCAGGGGGCATGGAAACAAGAGGGAAGGGGATTGTGACGAAATGAGGGGTCAAGGGCAAAACACAGCCAGAAAATTCCACCTGGAGAGCAGAGTGAGCAGCCCCAGGGGCTGAAGGAGCTGTGCCTGGCCACAGTGTGTGGCATTGCCTGTGCCCTTGTACCACACTGGAATTTTGGCAGTGCCCACAGGGTGATGAGGCACTTGGCAGCTCATTTCCAGCCAGAGTTCATAGTCAAGAGAAGAGAAAACTCTTTGCCCTCAGAGCAGACCATGAGCCCAGGTGGTTTCTTGTGCTGCAGCCTTATCTGGTGGGTTCAGAGCTTTCTGTGATCCCCTCAGTCCATGTGCTCCTGGCCCCCATCCTCCATGCCCCACCTTCACACCAAGGAAAACCCCTCACCATGATCTCCCAGAGCTTTTGGGAAAAGCAGAAAGAGAACAAAGGACATGGGGACAAGGGGAAAGAGCTTTTCTGCCTTCCCTTGTCCTGTAGGCCAGAGGATCTGGTGAATCCTGGGGGTCACTGCTTCATTCCTGGGCATGGGGACAGTGGGTTGCTCCCTCAGGGTCTCCTCTGCATCTCCTCCTCCCACAGCCTCAGCCAGGTCCATCTCTCTGTTCATGGCTGACAATTTATTTTTACTCTCTTTCTTCTCAGTTTCTTTTTCTTTTCTTATTCCCCCCCCGCTTCTTCTCCCATCCTGTCCCTATTGATCTGCAGAGTAACTGGAGATGCAGAAGAGTCAGGACAGGAATAGACACAAGCAAGCCCTTGGTCTGTGTGCTGTGTGTGTGCCAGGCAGGCTGGGGAAGGGAAGTGGAAGGACTTTTCCCCACAGATCTCTCTATTCACTGCTCAGTTTTCTCCTCAGTGCAGCAGCGAGCTCAGGCACGGGTGAATGAGCTTTCCCTGGCTGCCAGGGCTGTGGTGAGAGCCACTGGTTGTGCTTCCATGGCACTCTGGGGTCTCTCTGGAGTAATTTCCTCCCCTTCAGGACGTCAGTCAGTGCCGTGCTCAGCAGGGCACGCTCCATCACGGAGACATTAATAAGCTGTAATTGAAGTTAATGTGCCATGGCCAGGACATGTGGATCCAGTTAGGAGAAATCAGATTGAGCAGAAGTGAATCAATTTTAGGCTGGTTATTAGGATTTCTCCCCTCTGTCCTGCCCTGCCCCAGTGCGTGCACTGTCTGTCTGTCTGTCTGTCCATCCTGCTGGTGATGAGCAGTCCCTGGAGGAAGGCAGGAGGAGGGAGCATCCCTCATCACTGAGCAGCTCCATGGAACAGAGCCTCCTCTTGGGCTGTGCTCGGGCCAAAGAGGCACCAGCAAGATGAGGTTTCTAGTTTTGAAGTGGCATTTCCTTTCCTCACTTCACCAATTGCTCTTCTTAGGCTTTCCTTACACCAAAAATTTTAAGGGAAAGGCCCTTTGTGCTCCCCTGCTTCTTTCCCTGGTGTGTTCCCAGTGCAGTCTCCTGCATGGATGCTCTCCAGGAGGATTTTCTCTCCACATGACCTGGAGAGTTGGTGCTGGTGGAGCAGAACAGCTTTGTCCAGGCTGTTATCCTGGTGCCACAGCCAGGATCAGGCACTTCAGGACCAAGGCCACCCCCAAAAGCACCTCCTGCAATAATAGGAGCTGGAAATGGTCCTCAGTGGTACCCACATGCAGGGGATGTATTTTTCTGTACTTGTGGTGAGTTTTGAGATGTGATTGATGCTGCATTGCTGCTAAAGATGAATGAATTCCTGGTCACTGCCTCCCTCTCTCAATGAAGGCAGCTCAGTGCAATTCTCCTGTGGCTGTAGCTCAGCTCAAACCAGGGTGCCAGCACAAAGCACATCCTGGCTGCCCCTGAGCTGCTTTGTCCTGGCTGGACATTCCTTCTTCTGGCTCTGTTGTGGGAGACCTTCCAGCTGATCTTGACTTCTCCAGCAAAGCTGTCTTTGAATTGGAGTAAAGGTTTGGTCTGTGGAAGAGTCTCTTGTTGAGGGTCTTGATTTTGTGTGGTGGCTGGTGGTGGCAGCAAAGGGGAACAGGCAGGACCTGGGGTGAATGATCTGTGAGAGCAAGGGCTTCCCCAGCTGAGCTTGCTCAATCCCATTTCTGGGGCATCACTCCCAAAATAGCCACAGGCTCACCCAGACATCCCCCAAGAACAAGCCCAAACGCCCCTGCAGCCCTCAGCCAGCTGCTGCCCACACTTGGCAGCTCTGGGATGACCACAAAAACCAGGGCAAGCACTGCCTGTGCCCATCCCTGCTCCTTCCTGCAGCTCCTGGCAGACAGAACTGGGGTCCCAGGAGGCAGCAGCAGCATCCTCGTGTCAAGGACAGCCAGGTCTGTGCCAGCAGTGTTCCTCAGCCCGTCCTCACCTCCATGCTGGGCAGCCCCAGAGCTGGATGGCTGAGCTTCCCTGGCATTCCTCCAGGCTGGAATTAGCTTGAGTTCCAGCAAAACCTTGCTCTTGGTCAGATAGTTAAATTAAGTTAATGTGCAGCAACTGTTTGCTGGAGTCCTGCAAAGCTTTCGACTCCCGCTGCAGCAAGGTGGGGAGGAAACTCTGAGCGGGAGGGAGGGAGAAACCCCGAGAGCTCCTCCCTCCCCCAGACACTGCTGACACTTTGTCGATAGCCAGAGACAGATGCCCAAGGTCCTATTACCTGCTCCTGGCTTGGGTTTGTGAAGGGTTTTATTCCCCCTCCGATTTTGTTGCCGAGCTGTGTCCGGCCCTGAGCGGATAATAGAATTTCATCGATAGACTGAGAAGGTGATGTATGTTAAAGCACTTAATATAAAGAGACTTCTACAGTAGCCCAAATTCAATTTGGCCAACGAACTCAATTGCAAGCATTATTGCATTCCAGGAGAAAAACCAAGAGCATTTATACACATTACTCTGCAAATATTTATGTTCACATATCCATGTGATGTCCTCTTCACCCTTCCTCCCTTCTGCTGGCCGACCCCCTAATGGGGAAGTTTGGTTTTGTGTTTGCTTTTTAAGGCAGCTTTGAATATAAATAATGTTCCACCAGTCAGCAGGATCTTGACAGCTGGTGAGTGTCAACTTATTTAAAATAAATAGCCTCTCGGATGGGAACAGCCAGCCAGCGTGCTCTCACTTTGGCATCTTTTAAATTGTCTCATCTTTGTAACCCAAACCTCAAATCATTTCGGAGGGCAGCGAGGAGGGTTCCTTCCTGCTGGGAGGACTCACCCATCCCTACCACACAACCAAAAGTAAAAACCCACAAGGAAAACAACCTGCTCACAACTCTCTGACCTAACTCAGGGGTTTTCTCAGTTCTTTGGCTCTGCACAAAGTAGTGAAACTAGAAGCTTCTCACCCTGGTTCACACTGAAAAAACCAATATATTAAAATAGCTTTTCCTCTCCTTCAGTCCCTGGACCACAGGCTCAGAGAAGCTCCCAGCCTTGCTCCTGGGATGAGCCACCATTGCCATCTTCATCCCTTGAGCTCTGCTCCAGGAATGACAACAGCAAACCCAGCAAGGCAAATCCTGATATAACTGCTCTCCACAAAGGGACTGTGCTTCTTCCATGGCCCAGCCATTAGAAGCTATTTTTACCTGCTTCCACACGCACAGATGGGCCAGAAACAATCCAAGCTCAGCACCCGTTATGCTTTGCCCAAAAGATTTGCTCCCTGCTTTTGCTGAGCTGCCAAAAGAGTTGAAAAGAGCAGGTAGAGGTGGGTAAGTGATGGCTGGGCGTGCTGTGAGCAGCGCTGGGGATGACAATAGAGAGATGGAGAAGAGTTATTCATGTTTCCCCGAGAGCCCAGATCAGTTGAAACATCCTTTTCCTTGGGGACAGCGAGGAAAGAGCTCCCTTCAAACACATCGTCCCGTGAGACTCATTAAAGGCTCATCAATTACAGTGAGAGCAAACAATTCAGGGGAAAGCAGCTCTGAGAAGCCTTCCTCAGGCCCGCAGTCATTAGCGGCTCTCCGAGCTGCCTCTCCCCAGCAGAAAGGGAGCAGGGGGGCAAAGCCAAGCCCAGGGGGAGGAAAAACAGGGGTGTGATGGTTTGGAACCCAGCAGGATGGGACCTGCAGTGTCCAGAGCATCCCTGTGGCTGTGCAGAGCATCCTGGTGGAGAGGAGGGTGCAGGCTGGGCTGGAGGGGCTTGCAGAGGAAGTGGTGACCTACTGCTACTCCATATCTGGGGTTTTTGAGGAGCTCAGGGCAGTCAGGGCTGTCTCATGGGAGCTGGGCAAGAGGCACAAGGAGATGGAGCAGTTCTCTAGTGTCACTGCATCGGGGCTGAGGGGGTGCCAGCACCCCAATGTCACAGACATGTTTTCTGAAAAACCCTTTCCTTAGGATTTTTTTTCTCCTGAGAAGCTAAAAAGCCTCAAAAACAAAATGTAAACAACAGTTATCTGCTGCTATAGAATGCAACAATCTTTGATTAACCCATGTTAGTTGTTTCTAATTAATGGCCAATCGCAGTCAGCTGGCTCAGACTCTCTGTCCAAGCCACAAGCCTTTGTTATCATTCTTTCTTTTTCTATTCTTAGCTAGCCTTCTGATGAAATCCTTTCTTCTATTCCTTTAGTATAGTTTTAATATAATATATATCATAAAATAATACATCAAGCCTTTTAAAACATAAAGTCAGATTCTTATCTCTTCCCTCATCCTCGGACCCCTGTGAACACGGTCACACCCCAAGGCTGCCCCATCCCTGCAGGAAGGCAGAGGGATGAGGAGGTGCTCTTTGCCTTTCCCGGCTCTGCAAGTGGGGTTGAGGACAGAAAAGGGGTTTTAAAACAATAAGAATCCTTGGAAGGAAAACAAAAGGCTGGGATGGCTTTTTAAAATGACTTCAAAAGTCATTATTAATGAAAGCTCAGGGAAAGGGGCTGTTTTCCCACTCCCAGCACAGAGGGAGGTTTGCTGCAGGTTTGCTGCGCTCACCCCCTTCCTGTGTGTGGGCATCTCCTTCCCTCACACGTGGGCTTGGCACCAGACACCTCTCCAGCAGCTCACTGCTGTGACCTCCAGGATGCTGACATGGAGAATTGCAGAAAATCGTTCTTTATGGCTGAAAAAAAAAAAAAACCAAAAAAAAAAAAATCCCCCCCCAAAAAAAAGAAAAGAAGAAAGGGAAAAAAAGGACACTTTCCTGTAAACTTTCCTCAGTACTCTGTGATGTTCCCTGGTGGAGGCATTGGCAGCATCAGAACCACACTGCACCACTCTGAGGAGAGCTGGATGACCTGCACTAAAATAAACTCACAAATACCCCTCTGTGCAATCTGTAACATCTTGGGGCACACATTGCTCCGACCACTCCTGCTGGGAGCAGTGTGAGCCAGGTTTTGTTGCCTGCCAAGTGCAGGGGGGTGACCTCCTGCCAGCCTGGGGCAGGGTGGGTGTCCCTGGTGCCCGAGGGTGCTGTGGGTCCTGCTGGGGCTGCTCCCCACCAATACTGACTGTCAGCACAGCCCTGACCCACGAGCCAGAGAGGAGAAACACTCCCAGCTCCCCAGATCTCCTCCAGAGCCAGAGAGACCATATTGCAACCAGCACTTTGCTGGAGCAGCCCCGGGGCTGGAGCAGGGCCACGGCTCCCTTCTGCAGGACACAGAACAGGTGTCTGCCCCGCTGCTGATTTTTAAGCCTCATTGCTAAGCAGCTCCTAACCTTTCCCTTCATCCTCTCCTTCCTGCCGTGGCCGGGCGCCGAGGAGGATGAGCAGGAGGAGCAGCTCCCACCCAGGGGACTGGGCTAATGCCATTTACTCCAGCCTCCACCAGCTGAGCCTTGGCTGGGGAAAGGCAGGCACAGACCATTGTCCTTGGGCTGTGGGCCCAGAGGAGGAGGCACAGGAGCCTGAGGAAGGGGTTGAAGCTGATCCACTGAGCCCAAGCTGCAGGATGCAGAAACCTCTGCCCAAAACGGGGCTGGCTGAGGGTGCTCAGCTGTTCACCATTAAATAATGCAGCCTGATTGATTGGGCTGAAAAGTGCTGTGCTGTGGGGTCAGCCTGCTGGGGTTACAGCTCCCTGCTTAGATTGATGATCCTCAAAGGTCGAATTCAGAAAGCAATTCCCTGGTAAAATTGATCCTTCAGAAAACAAAACTTCTGCACAGTGGCAAAGGGCCTAGCAGTGAGAAAAATCAGTGACCCAGGCACTGGCAGGCAAGGTGAACACTGCCTCTGCTTCCTATTGACTCAATTTTCCTTGTTTACACCAATTAGGAAGTGAGGGTCTCCCCTGGGAAGAGCAGTGCTGGGGGACATCCATGATGGGGGGGTCCTGGCTGGGGGACACCCATGAGCTCCCTCCCTGTCCCCATCCCACTGGGCAGGGGGCAGCTGGGCTGTCCCAGGAGCTGCTGCTGGGTCCCCAGCCCTCCCCAGCAGCAAGGGAGCCATGTGTGTGTGCGCAGGGGCAGAGCCTTGTGACCCTCCTGCACACACCTGTGCCTCAGCAAGGCCAGCTCCCACTGTGGAGAGGAGCATTTGTAGCTGGAGCCAAATTAATGCTGAATGGGTCTCACCCGCCTGCACTGGGAGCCAGAAACAGCCCAAAATGTCTGCTTGGCTCCTGCCAGGAGCAAGGATGTGCCACATGTGGAGGGGGTTGATTGAGCCTGCCTCAGGCCGCCTTGGGGACCAGCTGCTGGCCACCCAGGGCTGATGTCCCCGCTGTGACTGGTCTGTGACTCACAGGCTCAAACACTGGGGCCAAGCACCGCCCTCCAGCTCATCCCAAACTTCAGGGAAAAGCAGGGCTGTGACAATCCCTTCCATCCTTGCACCCACTCCCCTGGGGCTCCTAAACCCCCCCTAGGATGCTGAGGCTGTGCCCTGGAGCTGCCCCATCCCCTCGCCCCATCAGAGCAGGAGGGAGGAGAGCTGCAGCTCCCGGAGCTGTTATCCCATTCAGGCAGGGCCCAGAGCAGCAGTGGTGAGGCTCTGACCTGCTTTAACCTGCTTTACCACACTATCCCTGCCTGCTTTGCTCTGTCTGCTGGTTTTGAAGCGAGAGAAGGAGGCCAGGCTGTGTGGACACTGAATAATTCAGAGCCAGGCTCCGCAGCACCTCGGGGCTGGGCAGCGCCTGTGCCACAGCTCAGCCCAAACCCTTCCTCACCAGAGCCAGAGGGGACCTGCAGCATGTGAAATGCAGCATCCCTGCTGGCTGGAGGCACCAGCCAAAGGCACCTCCTTGCCCTGGATGTGGGCTGGTGGCTCAGTCCCAGAGCAGCAGGGCTGTTGGTGCTGTCAGCCGTGACGCGGCATCTCCACAAAGTGGAGCATGCTGAGCCTGCCTCTGCTCCCTGAGCCACGTTTCCTCCTTCCCTCCCTTTTACAGGCTGCAAAATTCCCTCCTCTGCTTGGTCAGACACAGGGCAGGGTTGTAAGACGGCGAGAGATTGTTCATCCAGCTTATGCTGAGCCTCTGAGCGGGGTTTGCTAGAATTAAGGACGGGGAGGGGAGGGAGAGGGAAAAAAAGAAATCATACATGAGGTCAGCTTATCCAGCCATGCATGAGGAGAGCAGGGCAAAGGCGGCCTCGGGGGGTCAGGCAGGTGCCTGGGGAGCTCCTGGGGGGCTCCAGGGGAGAGGGGAGAGGCAGCAGGAGCACAGCACCAGCACCAGACTGCCAGCTCCAGCCTAATCCAGGCTGTTTATCCCAGTGCAGACAGAGCACAAGGAGCAGCAGGCCATGTTTCCTGTTTCATTCCCTCAGCTCTGCATCTCCTGAGCCCTGTAAAAGGAAGTGCTGCCCCATCAGACTTCTCCACCCCTGCACAGAAGGCACAGCATTACTGTTTCCTAATGCTTCTGCTTCTGAGAGTGTAAATTATTGCACAAAGCAGGGAAAACCGTCAGGCTGGGCTAGGGATCGGCTGTCTGGAATGAAATGAGATGTTTTGGTCCCCAAAGTCTCTGTCTGATGGCCTCTGCTCAGGCCCAGGAGTCACCAGAGCCACGTGTGAGTTATGGGCTCAGGCTCTGAGCTCTGCACAAGTCACCTCCGGAGCCTGAGCAACAGGAATTATTGTGCACAGAGATAATTATTCCCTGCATACTGCACTACAGCTCATTAAAAGTTTCTTAATGTTTGCAAATTGCTGAATAGCGTTTTTAGTTGTTGCCTTGTCTGATGAGGGGGGACTAGCTGGTGGATGCTGGTGGTGGCTTGTTGTCTGTGTTATTTTGGTCACAGCAGGCTGGGGCTGTGCTGCATGGAGGGAGGAGGGTTTGTGCTGGGCACCCTCACTCCACAAGAAAAAATGCTGCTGGCTTTGGCACAGTGCACAGGGAGCAAAGGCTGAGTGCCACCAGGGTTAGCCCAGCTCCTCCATCCAAAGCCAGAGACTGTCTCCAAGTCAAACCCTCCACCTGAGGTCATTTCCCAGATTCCTGTAACACCCTGACACGTGAGGGACTCCTTCCTGGTGTCTCAGCTGCAGATGTTGACTTGCTGTCAAACAGTCTGTGCTCCTCAGCCAGGTAGTGGGAGTGAGGTGTCTCATCTTGGATGAGAGGCTGCAGATCTGCCCCGGGTGAGGAGGTGGCCATTGAACCCCAGCACCTGATACCTGGGGAAAACTGCTGAGTTCAGTGAGAAAATCCTGCAGGAGCAGCAGGGAAGGGGTGACCAGCCTGGCCTCAGCACATTTTCAGCACTAGGCTGGAGGCAAGCAGGAGCAGCAGCAACACCTGACAGCTCTTCCCTGTCTTCTTCCTCCAGGTGTAAATGCAACCTCCACGCCAACCTGTGCACCTTCAAAGAGGGCAGCCTGCAGTGTGAGTGTGAGCACAACACCACGGGCCAGGACTGTGGCAAGTGCAAGAAGAACTTTCGCTCCAGGTCCTGGCGAGCAGGCTCCTACCTGCCTCTCCCCAACGGGTCCCCCAATGCATGTGAGTAACCTGCAGCCCTGCCCTGCCCTGGGCTGCAAAACACCCACTGAGGGTCCCCCAATGCATGTGAGTAACCTGCAGCCCTGCCCTGCCCTGCACCACACCCACAGAGGGGAGCAGGAACTCATTTTGTCCTTCTCCAGCTCGAATCAGGGCAGGATGCTCAGCTTTCCGAAGGGAAATGGGTTCTTACCCTGTCTTGGTACACAGAGAAATCAAAGGGGATCTGGTGGATGCAGAGGTGATGTGCTGGCTGCTGGAACAGGAGTGGTGAATCTAATGACGGTCAAGAATAGGGATGATGACCTTAGGCTAAGATATGACCACAGCTCCAGGGCAATGCCAGTTATTGTCCTTTGACAGAGGTGTTATTGAGCACTCTGGGCAGGCTCTGCTCAGCTGCAGGAGTGCTGGCTGCTCTCTGCATGCTGTCTGTGCTTGCTGGCGTCCCCTGCACAGCCCCAGCCTCCTGCACTGCTGCAGGAACACGGCTCTGACAGCGGTGGCAGCACACAAACGAGATGCAGGATGCATTCCCACCGTGCTCTGAGCAGGGATTTGGGGCAGGAGGCACCACAGATGGGCTGGTTCCTCCTGGGTTCCTGTCCACTCCACATTAGCAAACCTGTTTAAATGTCACCAAGTCACAGTGGCCACTCCAGCCTTTCAAGCAGCAGCTCTGAGCATTACCAAAGAGAATCTTTTCTCTCCCTCCCCCCAAATTTTTTGAAAGATTTATGTGCTTTAAGATGATCAAAGCTGAAATTCAGGCTCCGAAGGCCGTGACAGGAATGTTTTGTGTGTGCCCCGGCTGGTAGATGAGCAGGTTCTTTGAAAGGGAACGAGCTTGTCAGCTCCCACCAAGCAGCTGCATTGCTTCAAAGGGGCCTGGGAGAGTTTCTGGTGCTGACAGGCACAGACA
>NW_005054329.1:4149826-4173703 GCF_000277835.1 Geospiza fortis | reverse complement strand
CTTTCCCTCCCCTCCATTCCTTGTGTCTCTTCCTATTTCCCTTTTCCCTCTGCTCTTCCTTCTCCCATTCATCTCTCTTCCCATTTGTCATTCAGTCTTCCTCCTCCCCACCCAACTCTCTCTGCTGCTTCCTCCTCCCCACATCAGCATCCTCTTGCTCTGCCCCAGCTCTCTGAAGCCCTCTGCTCTTGCTAGCCCTGCCTCTTCCATCCCTGTGCTTTATACTCACTCAGAGCTGAGAATTTCCATGATTCACCCACGTGTTACAGCAGGGAGGCCCTTGGATGTGTTTAAAAACAGACTGGACGTGGCACTCCATGCCATGGTTTAGGTGTTAGCTCATAGGTTGGACTAGATGATCTTAAAGGTCTTTTCCAGCCTAGTTCATCCTGTGATTCTGTGATTGTTCAGACCCTACAGCCTGTCCTTAACCCAGTGCTCCTCTGTGCTTGTCCTTTGCTGGGCTGTCACAGCAGCCCAAGGAAATGGTTAACAGCAAAACCCATCAGCAAGGACCACGCTGGTTTTTCCTTCTCCAGGTGAAAGGCTTGAGATGCCAGGAGCCCAGACAGCGTTGTCTGGCTGTTTCTGTGCTTTGACAAAAGCAGCTTTTAAGCTGTAGCAGCAAACTGATGTGCCTGTGAGCAAGCCCCCACTAATTAGCTGCTGCTCAGTCCCATGTTGTGTGTCTGTGTGATCTTCTGATGGTGTCCTGCTTCCAGTGACTGGGCTTCCTCTTGTTTTTTGCAGGTGCAGCTGCAGGCTCAGCCTTTGGCAGTAAGTAAAACCCTGACTGAAATGCTGGCATTTAACACCTCGGTGCATGATCCTTGTGGATGTCACTAGGAAAAAAAATATGGTTATTTTCTATCCATTATCATTTTCCAGGCAATAAGTCTTCCCTAATTGTGCCTCATTTTCTGTCCTGTCAAAGAGTCTTATATTTTCTTCCTCTGACTTCAGCAGCCTCATTTTGCCTCTTCCTCTGGCATGGTTTCCCCCCATGAGGTTCGTTAGTATGGCAGCTGGAAAGGAAATAAAAAAAGACTCTTCAAAATCACCAGTTCTGGCTGTGAAGTGCCCCCCTTAGCCCCCCAGTACTGCAGAATTCTGCTCTGAGAAGGAGCTGGGTGTGAATTATTTGGTGTAGAACCCAGTCTGGGTCACCTTGGGCTATCAATAAAAAAGCATCTAGAGTGAGTGTACATCTGTATGTACACGTGTATGCATATGAACAAATGTCTGTGAGGTGTCAGCAGCAAAGGCAGAGCTCAGCAGGGATTTCTGCTGCAAGATTGATGGCAGGAGAGTGCTCCTTATTTAACAAAGCTGGAGGTAGTTTGATATCAAAGAGCCTGGAGTTTTGGGTAAGCAGAAGCCTGGGTTTGAATGTTGTGGTGCAGAGTGCCCCTCCAGAAGAAACAAATCAGGGAGCTGAATGAATAATGAGTTCTTTGGTTTGCAGGCAAGTGGGAAGAATTGGAGGAGGAATCGTTTCAGGGAAATGCAAATGCAATTAAGAAAAATGCACCTCATAGAAAAGTGGAGGACAGGTTTTCTGGGTAAATGAATTTTAGATTTTTAGCAGTTAATTGCTTGAAATTTTCAAATAAAAATTAAAGGTCTCCCTTAAGTAATTTAGGATTTTTAAGAAATAAATGTTTCAACAGCTCAAAATATTCTTCATCTTTGTCTTCAAAACCATTTTGATAACTTTTTTCCCTCCCATTTACAAAGCTTGGCATCCTCAGCATTACTTTTGTTTCCCTGGAAGCCGGGAGGGTGCTGGGAGCGATGTGCAGGAGGAGGACAGGAGGGATTTATGTCCAAGGCCAGTTAAGGAGAGATTATTTAGCCCACATAGGAGACTAGAAGTGACCTAAATTAAGTATTTAAACTAGCTCAGGGCTATTATGAAATTAAGCACGATAATCTGCATGAAGCAGTGGGACAAACAAGGACAGGAGGGCAGCAGGTGTAAGTTAAGCAGGAATTTGTGTCCCAGTGTTATTTTAGTCAGGTTGTAGTGGGGAGCAGTGGGGTGGGATCACTCCTGGCTCTGCAGGGGCTCTGCTGACCCCCAGCCATTCCAAAATCTGAAGGGTTCCACTGGAAACAAGGGTGCCAATGGTCGTGGTTGGCTTTGAGGGTGCCAGGTAGTTTGGGGAGGGGTGGCAGCAGGGAATGGAGCGCAGCTGGGCACGTGGGCACCGGGCAGTGGGAGCACAGCCTGGCCTGGCACCTCCTGCCCGCTCCTCACCCCACCCCTGCCCAGACGTGCCTTCATCTCCCCCTTTCAGCTTAATTGGCAATTAGTTTATGATGGAGCTGTAAGTATTTAAGCCAATATCTGCACCAACAGAGTAAGCTGATACAGCCCCAGGCTGCAGCCCCTGCTCACACACACACACACATGCCCTGGCTGCGGAGCCTCATCGAGCGGCGTCGCCTTAATCCTGCCGGTGCCCCAGTTGTGACCACGCTGAGAAATCTCTCACCTCTCCAGGCCAGCAGCAGCAGCAGCAGCCTCACTGTGTGCAGGCTGGCATGGAAACCCACCACCCCCCCAGTAAGTGCCTCCCAACTCTTCTCTTTGCTTGTCAGCGTACGAGCGGCCACAGCGAGTAAACACCGCAAAAACCACCACCGCAAAAACCACCACTGCAAAAACCACCACTGCAAAAACCACCACCACCACCTCAACCACCACCTCAACCACCACCACAGCCACCACAACCACCAGCAGCACCCCCCTACCAGCCACCACCACCCAGCCAGGTGGGTGCCATGCTCCCTGCCCCGCTCAGGAGCCAGGACTCTGCTCCTCGTTCAGCTGCTGTGTCGGTGGCTGTGGATCTCTGCTCTGTAGGATGATAAAGGGACATGGATAAAAATCACCCTGGCTTGGTTCACCTTCCACCAGGCAGCCCTGGTTTGCTGTTGTCTCTGGCACAGCTGCTCTCACAGCTCCGTGACAAGCAGGGCAGGAAGCGAATGAAGAGTTTTTTGATCCATAATAAATTTAAACCACATATTTCTCTGTAAGGAGAGGGGAATTGTACCCCATCCTGCTCTGTCCTTTACCTCCTGCCTCTTGTCACCAGACTCAGAGCAGCCCACAGGTTTTGCTGGTTGTCCCAGTCCTGCACCAAATCCCTGTGCACCCATGGATGTACTGCAGGTGCAGTTTTCCTGTTGCAGAATTCCATCATTCCCCAAGTGGCTGCTGTCCAAGCAGGGCTGCAGCTCACACACGTGCCAGAAACATCCTTTCCTAATTTCTGAAATCTCCCAGTGGAGGAAAACTTTTGTCCTTTTTCTGGGGGTTCCTCCTTCCCTCCTCCCCTGAACAAGGAGACAACGTTTCTCCTTGTCTTTTGGAAATGAGCAGATAAAACTTAACAGCAGGACATTTTTTTAAGCTGTTCATGGGAGAATTAGACACGCATTCCTCCCTTTGCCATGCTTTCAGGGCCTGATATTTCCCAGGAGGACGTTTTACACCCACAGCATGTTAGTAACAGTCTGTCTGGGGGAGCTGCCAGAAGCCAGTCAAAGGGATGAGGAAGCTTGATTGCATGTTTATGCAAATATAGATATATTCATGGAAGTACCCTGCTTGAGGAGTTAATCAGGGAGCTGAGGGTTTAGGTCCAACTTCCATGGAGTTGGAGTGACCCTGGAAAAAGATTGCAAGGCTCAGCTCTGTTAGGAAGAGCTCCCTTCCCAGATCCACCTGTGCAGGAGGAGGTGGGCATGGAGCTCACCCATCCCCATGTCCCCAGCGGGGCCAGGTGATCACATCCACATCCACACAATGCACTTGGGCTGATCTGATTTTTATCCATGCTCACCTGTAGTGACATTTTAGGGTTAATTTTTGCTGTGTTTGTGTGGGTAGCTGCTTGGTGTGTCTCTTGTATGATTTGCAGTGCTCTGCCTTTGTGGCACCTCTGGCACAGGCAGGACAGTGTCCCCGGGGAGTTGGGGTGCTGGGGGTAACCTCTCCTGCCAGGCTGCTCTGAGGGACCTCAGAGACATCACAGGGTTTATTCCTTCTCCAAAACCTGCTTCCTGGGCAGAGAAAATGTTTTCCTACTGCTTTCATTAACTGATGGCAAGGGACAAAATTAATAAATTGCAGCCCAGCTGCCAAGTTCCTCAGCCAGGACTGAGTTCCTCACTCCTCACCCCATCCAGATCCCCACTTGTGCTTCTGCAGAGCCAGGTCCCACCCCAGGATGGTGTCCTGGAGGGGCTGCTCCACAGAAGAGGGCAGCCAGGGCCACCAGCAGCTCAAGGACTTGCTCTTACCTGGGCAGCATGAGGGGCTTGATGCCAAAGTCTACTCTGTGCCCCTGACCAGCAAAAGGGAATCAAGGCACAGCTTAATTCTGATCTGCTTTTGGCCAGAGATGTTCCTCCTCCATGCAAAACAGAAAGTATTTCTTTAAAACCATGGCATTCCCAAGGGCCTGAAGATCTAATTCACCTGGGTCCCAAGGGAAACCCTTTGTGAAAGAGGTGACCCCTTGAACTCCTGGTAGAGCAGGTTTGCAGGAGATGACACCCAAGCAGGGTCAGAATCTCAAAGTGAGATACTCTGTTGTACCCTCCTTCTGAATTTTAGAAGCTTGAAAATCCCTCCTTGCTCTAAAGCCAGACAGGGTCAGAATCCCAAAGTGAGATACTCTGTTGTACCCCCTTTCTGAATTTTAGGAGCTTTAAAATCCCTCCTTGCTCTAAGGCCAGACATTTAAACCAGTCCTGCCATCCCATCCCTGCGCTGTTCCACCCTCTAACTGACACACTGTCTTCTGCCCTCTGAATTTCTGAATTTCTGCTTCCCACCATAAGCAAGCATCATCAGACCAGCCTCTGAGTTTGCTGCCTCAGTGCCCGTGACAGAACCACAGAAAAACCCAGGTATTTGAAGGCAGCCCGGGCGTGTTTTTCCCTTCTCCTCCGCACAGCAGTGGGTGCAGCTCAGCAGGAGCAGCGTGGCACGTAGGCTTAGAGGAGTAGATTAGATTTGGGTTGTCTCTGGGTTGCATGGAGCTGCTAGACATCTGCTTCCTTTGGCTGCTCGTGGTGTTTTCGTGGTCAAGGTGGAGCTGTGGTCGTGCTGTAGGATGTAGGATGCTTTCTGTGCCCTACAGGGGGGAGAGAGAGGAGTTCATGGGCAAGGCATGGGGTCTGCAGGCAGGGGAAGCTGCCAAAGTGGGTAGAAGGAAGAGAAATCACAGGGTTACCCTTAGGAGGATGAATTAAGTGCTATTCTCCTTTGCCTTCTGCAGTTCTGTTATTTCAAAGCCTTCCTTGAAGCCTGTCAACTTCTTCCTTGCCATTTGTTACATTTTTTTCCCATGTTCAAAATAAGAAAAAAAACACCAAAACCCCCAAACTTTTCCTTTTTAATTTTTTTTTTCCAGTTTCAATTTTCCTCCCTGAGGTTCATGGCAGTCTCAGCAGTGCCAGTTCACATCTGGGAAAAACAGGACCAGCCTGAGTCCTGCTGGGTGGTTACAAAGAAATTGGACAGCCTGGCTTTGGGGAGGTCCTGCAGAAAAGGGATCCCTGAGAAGGACTTTTCCATGCTGCTCCCCCACTCCTCCAATGCTGTTTGCCCCAGTGGTTTTTGCTATGAAATGTGACTGCCTTCTTGGTTCAATTTATTCCACTTCCTCAGAAGGCCACCAAGAACAGCAATTTCCATCAGAGCTGCCCATCGTTTCCCATTTTTATGAAGTGGGTCTGGGGCAAAATGCATCTCTCTCCCCCTCTCAAAATGTAAAACTGTCCATTATGGCCCAGAGCTACAAAGGGAAAGGTTCTCAGGATAATGAGCATTAATAATTTTCTTGGCTCTGTAAATGCGATTGAGTGGAGGTGTATGTGAATGACTAAAAAGCAAAATGCCTCCAGGGCTGTTTTTTATTGTGACTCTAATTAAACCCTTGCCAATTTGCACAGGGATTTTTTCATATTCTCTTTAACACCATATTAATATCAATTGGTTTCCACTTTCCAGCTGAAAAGGACAATGTCTATCACCTTCTCTTAGAGCTTGTCATTAAAAAAATAATCTTTTTTTTTTCTTTTTTATTCTGTATTGTTTATCATCCCCTTGATGAAGCTGGGAAATCACATTTCTCTCCTACTCGGGTTTGTCCTTTGAAACTTGGCAAGAATCAAGAGATTTTTTTTTTTCCTCCTCCTCCTTATGTTACCCAACTGGAGCTTGAAATTAATAATATGGCTTTTAAAATTTTTAGTCCCTGGTTTGTTTTCTAGCAAACCTGAAGATTGTTACCAATATTGAGAAGCAGGGGAGGGGGATGGAGCCAGTGGGGGTGAGGGTTTGCAGGGAAACCAAACAAGTGAGCTACACAATTTCTCGCTGCTTCAACTTCTCTGCGGTGGCTGGAAATTCTTTGATTTGTATTTCTGAGGGAACAGCAGAGCCTGAAGGAGGGTGTGGAGGCTGGGATTGGAAACCAGGGCTTGGTGGCTCCATCCCAGGTGTGTGTGCTGTTATTTCAGAGCAGGGCAGTGGCTCAGATGTGAACATACTCTCAACTCATACTGCCCTCACAGCTCAAGGGTTCTGGTGCCTCAAGATCCCCATGGCACAGGGCTGGGCGCTGGATTTAGGGCTCTGACTCCCTGTGGGAATGCTGCAGGGCTTTTGTGGGATACCAGCTCCCCCAGTAACACCATTTTCCCTTTGATCACTGCAAGACTACCCTGGTTTGTCAGCGGCTGCCCCGCTGCAGGTGGGCTCTCCCCCAGCCAAGGCTGGCCCAGGAGCACAAGGTAGGAGCTGCAGGCCTGAGCTGGGTCCTGCCAGCGAGAACCAGCTCAGAGAATGCTGTAGTTTCTAGCTCTGCATCTGTGCTTTCCATGGCTCTCTCCTCCTCCTGCCCAGCAAGGAGCTCGGGGCTGCTCTGTGCCCTGCACGCAGCTGGGCCGAGCCTCGGGCTTGAGTCTGTACATGAAAGATGAGCAGGGTGAGTGGTGGAAGGGATTGTTCACAGCTTGCTGCTGGTGTGAATGGAGAGGATCATGGAAATCCTGTCATCTCCTGAGGCTGGAGCCTGTTTGTAGAGCAGAATCTCCCTGTGAGCGGATAGGCCTGTGCTGTTCAGATCCTTCTGGTGCATTTCCTGGCTCAGGCTCCTCCGCGGCTGCCTGAGGTGCTCTGGGTGGGAGCCTTGGGAGGTTTTTCTCTGGCTGGAGAGAGAAAATTGAGGCTGAAGCTGCTCCTCCTCAGGGTTCCCACCACACACACACTCTGGTAGCTGCCCTTGGTGTTTAGCTCCCCTTTCCCACCCCAGATTCCTATAGCTCACTCCAGCTGTAGGCTTTAGCATCCCTCCTGTGCAGATCACGGCATCCTGGGCCTGTGTGGGCTCACAGAGAGGCAGAGCTGCTTCTGCTGCAGTGGCAAGGGATGGAGCCACACCAAGGGGCCAGGGGTGCTGACAGCCTTGCCTTGGCGTGCTCTGCTCTTCTCTCTGTGCCTGGGCAGTGCCAGGACCACCTGCCAACACTCAGCCCTCCAGCAGCTCCCACACCTTCCCCTTAGGAATATTTTTCCTGCCTCTCTTCACACTTATAGATGCTAAATTTGAGGAGATTTTGTCTCTCCCTCCTGCTTCAGCACATCCTCAACCAGATACAGCTCCAGTGACCCAGCCTAGACACCTGCCTAGAGCTCCCAGTGTCCCTTTGCCACCCTGCTAAGCAGACCAGGGGGGATCTGTTTTAAATGTGATGTTCTCTCTGATGCCACCTGTGATGACCCACCAAACACAGCAGCACTGGGAGAGAAGCTGAAGCCACCAGAGCCTCCTGAGAGCATGAGAGGTAAGGCCAGGCCTGTCCCCCAGGCTGGGACAGGGCAGGTTTCTCCCTCAGTGCCACAGGCCAGGACACCCAGCTGTCCTCAGCACAACCCCCATTGTACAATCTCCTACTCAGAATGTCCAGCTCTGCTCATCCAGCCCCAGGGAGGCCTTTTTGGGCTCTTTGGGGCCAGGGAAAGCCATGGAGACCAGCAGGGCCCTGGTACCACAGCAGCTTCAGGGATGGCGTTGGGAGCAGGAGTGGGTGCACCCTGACCATGGCTGAGCCCATGGGGAGCAGAGCCACCTCCTGCCACCACTGTCACTGTGAGGCTGTGACCGAGACAGGTGGCTGGAGCTGGCCACCCAGCACTTGCAAGGGCATAAACTCCACAAAAAATCCAGTGGAACCAGACCCCACTTCCAAACACCCCGTGGGACCTCAGTGCTGCTCAACCTGGCCTCGAGAAAGCACAAAAAGGCTTGGTGGCCTTTACCCCCAGTGCTGGGGCATTCTGTGTGGGCAGCACAACCCCCAGGGAGCCCATTCCAGCTGGGACAGCCCTTTTCCCTGCGGGAACAGGGTAACCTGGCCCTGGAGCCCGCTCCCAGCACAGCTCTCAGACCTGTTCTATCCTCCAGCGGCTCCGAAGAGCAAACCAGGGCGCACAGCACACTCTGCAGGCAAGAAGCACAAGAAAAAGACAGGTATGTGCTGCTGGGAAAGGGCCAGGCTGGAGCAGCACCTGCTCTGCAGGACCCTCTAGCAACCCTTGCCAGATGCCACCTCCGTAGCACTCGTCCTCCTGGCAGATTTTTGGGTGCCAGCTGGCCTGACCTCTGTGGCCAGTTAAAAATGGTTTGTAAATTGCAGATCCTTATCCCAAACCACCCCACCAAGCACCCATAAAGGGGGCACGTGTGAGTAGCTGCTCCCAGCTCTGCAGCAGTGCTGTGCACTGAGTTATCCATGCATTGAGTGTTTCATGCATCAGACTTTGAGGAGGGGAGGGGAAGAGGAGAGATGTAGCAGCTGCAGAAATGGATGCCAGTGCTGCCAGCACAGTACTCTTGGCTTGGCATTGTTCTCGTGGCAGGGGAGGACACGGGGTGCTGCTAAGCTGGGAGAAAAAGCCTTTCTCTGATTTTTCTCAAGCATCCTCAAAGAGCTCAAAACTCATCCGGCTCAAACCAAACTCTGGCCCCGTGGCTCCCATTGAAACGTACAAAGGTAAGCAGAGGGAGAGAGGAGCTCCAGGGCTCCCTGACCTCACTCAGGTGATGTGGTCCTGCAGAATCAGACATGGAGGAGGTGGGGAGGGGCAGTCTGAGTCGTGGTTAGCTGTTGGCTCTGTGTAGCAGGGCTTCTCTAGTCTGAACCACACCTGGGAATTGCAGCAGGCAGTGTTTGAGCTGAAATTCTTTGGATATCAGTTGAGGAAGCAGAAGTTACTTCACAGAGATCACAAGAGACTCTCAGCTCCTCCTCAGGCAGCTGTGAACCATGGGGAAACCTCTGCCCTGCCCCTTCTTCCCTGGTCATCATGTCATTGAACACATCTCCTCCTCCAGTTGCATGTGCATGCCAACCCACACCCTTCCCTGCCATCCCTGTGCCATCCTTCAATGTTTAATGTTCTGCTTGGAGCACAGCCCCAGCTCCAAAGGCTCTGAAAGCTCAGACCTGGCTGAGGCTGTTTCTGCTCATGTTATCCCCTGCCCTTACTCACTGGGAACCTCCTGACGAGGCCAGCTGGGCCACAAGTCCTGTTCTCCTGAGTTGCACATCTCACTGTATAAACTCAAATATCTATAAACTCAAATATCTACAAACTCCCAGTAAGATCCAGCACCTGGATCTGACACTCCAAGGCTGTCACCATCCCAAGTCATGGTGACGAAAAGCAAACACAAGAAGCACGAAATCCAATCCCCCTGAGTACAAATTCACCCACAGATCATTTTCTAACACGTGCCCACAGCTGACAGACGTCAGCCCTGGGGATGAGAGCACTTGGCCAAGTGATGGTGGCATCTCCCACCCTGCCAGCAGCCTTTGCAGGCCGTGCTGTGCCAGGCAAGCCCTGGTTCAAACCTTCACACACCTGTCCACAGCTGTGGATGGATCCCACATGAGCCACACTGCCTTGCATAGGCTTATTTTAAACATTTAACCTTTCACAACAGAAAGGTACAACAGGAAGGGGCTGAGAAGGGATACAGAGGGAAAAGGAGAGGCTGTGAGGTTTTACCTGGACACACAGCATCTCCATCTCCACCAGAGCACCCTCTGCCAGCCCCATCCACGGGCCAGTCCCCTCTGTTCCCAGTGAGGCAGAGCCTTTGCCAGGGTTCCTCACAGGTCCTGCAGCCTCCCCAGAGCCAGCTCAGGCTCTGCTCATTAACAAGGCAGCTCTGTAATTAACATCTGACTCCCCTCCACATGCAGTTTCTGAAAGAAATCATGTCCTGGGATTGCAAGGGGCTGGCTCCTGCCTGTCCCCACCCCAAGATAGGCGGACCCTGCCCCTGCTCTGCTCTGCTCTCTGAGTGATGATTTCCAGCCCGATCCCCCCATGGTCGTGGAGAGCTGTGTGCACTCCTCCTGCCCAGCACACCCCAGCCCTGCTCTGGCAGTGGCCATGGCATTCCCTTGGCTGGACCCTCCTCCACAGCAGCTCCCAGCCCCAGCTGTCCCCTCCTCTCCTCCACAGACTGCGAGTGCTATGGCCACTCCAACCGCTGCAGCTACATCGACTTCCTGAACGTGGTGACCTGCGTGAGCTGCAAGCACAACACGCGGGGCCAGCACTGCCAGCACTGCCGCCTGGGCTTCTACCGCAACAGCTCCGCCGAGCTGGACGACGAGAATGTCTGCATAGGTGAGAGCAGGGAATGTCTGCATAGGTGAGAGCTGGGAGAGTGTGTGTCTGCACAGGTGAGAGCAGAGAATGTGTGTGTCTGCACAGGTGAGCAGGGAGAGTGTCTGCACAGGTGAGAACAGGGAGTGTGTGAGTGTCTGCACAGGTGAGCAGGGAGAGTGTCTGTGTGGGTGAGCACAGAGAGCCTGTGATTGTCTGCAAAGGTGAGCACAGAGAATGTCTGCATAGGTGAGAACAGAGAGTGTCTGTGTAGGTGAACATGGAGAATGTCTGTGGAGGTGAGCACAGAGCGTCTGTGTAGGTGACCATGGCCCTGGCTGGGTCCTCGCTCTGTGAGTGGGCCCCATTCAGCCTCTCTCCAGAGGATGTGGGGCCCACCTGCATGCTCTGCAAGGATGGCAGCTGGTATGGTCTCTGCAGCCTGCCAAGGCATCTCTTCCCTGAAAACAAAGCCTAAAAATTAGAATCACAGTTTGGGGTTGAAAGATGTCCAGTTCTACCCCCTGCCATGGGCAGGGACACCTTCCACTGTCTCAGGGTGCTCCAAGCCCCATCCAACCTGGCCTTAGACTCTTCCAGGGACCCAGGGGCAGCCACAGCTTCTCTGGGCAAGCTGTGCCTCACAGTAAAAAGTCTTTCTGGCTGAATTCAGATGCCTTGCTCATGCAGGAAGGGCTCAGCTCCAAAGAGGCGTGGCCTTTGCCCCCGTGGCTATTTGCACTGTCGGGGCCTCTCAGGCCAACGTGTCCTCCCAGCCCCTTGGGTCTCTAAGCTCTCCTCCACAGCACATTTCCAGACCTCTCCAAAGCCCCCAGCCCCTCCCTCGGGGAGCTGCATGCACAGAACCCCAGGCAGGACAGGCTCTGACCTCCCTGTCTTTGGCCAGAATGTAACTGCAACCAGATCGGCTCCATGCACGACCGCTGCAACGAGACCGGCTACTGTGAGTGCAGGGAAGGCGCCACGGGGCCCAAGTGTGACGACTGCCTGCCCAACTACTACTGGAGACAGGGCTGCTTCCGTGAGTACCCACCTGCGGGGCCAGCCAGCTGAGAGGGGCCTCCAAACAGGAGCAGCACCTCCAGCACTGCTGGCTTGGCTGCCCCGTGATGCTCGGGGTGCAGGGGGAGCACGTTCCGGTCATTCCTCCCAAATTCAAAATTAATTTATAGCTCTGGCCATGGAAAAGCTATAGCTCTATAGCTATATAAAGCTACATAGATATAGAGCTTTATAGCTTTGCACCCTTCCACAGCATTCTGCTGGACTTGGAGCTGCTCTAGTCTTGTATTTGCAGGGTTCCCAGATGAACCCAGATGAAGGAAGGAAGGATGAATCTGACTCCATGTTCTTAGAATGCTAATTTATTATTTTATGATCTAGATTATATTAAAGAATACTATACTACAGAATACAGAAAGGATACAGACAGAAGACCTAAATCTGACTCCATGTTCTTAGAATGCTAATTTATTATTTTATGATCTCTGTTATATTAAAGAATACTGTACTAAAACTATACTAAACTATACTAAAGAATACAGAAAGGATACAGACAGAAGGCTAAAAGATACTACTGAAAAACTCATGACTCTCTCCAGAGCCTCGACACAACTGGCTGTGTTTGGCCAATAAGTAAAAACAATTCACACGAAACCAATGAAACAGTCACCTGTGGGTAAACAATGTCCAACCACATTCCAAAGCAGAAAAACACAGGAGAAGCAAATCAGATAATTATTGTTTTCATTTTTTCTCTGAGGCTTCTCAGCTTCCCACGAGAGAAATCCTGGGCAAGGGGATTTTTCAGAAAATATGATGGTGACACTCTAGCGCTGGGAGGCCTGGATTATTTAACCCTTAGGAGCTAAAATCTAGTTCCTGCAGCAGCCAAGGGGCTTAACCCTGCAGGGTAACACGTCTCCCTCTCCCCCTGCAGCCAATGTGTGCGATGACGAGCTCCTGCTCTGCCAGAACGGCGGCACCTGCTACCAGAACCAGCGCTGCATCTGCCCCGTGGGCTTCAAGGGCGTGCTGTGCCAGCAGTCCCGGTGCGAGGTGGACAAGAAGGACTGTGACGGTGCTCCCGGTGCCCGCGGCAGCCTGGCCGCCCTGGCGCTGGCGATGCTCGCCCTGCAGCTGCCAGGCTGGGTGGATCTCTGAGGCTGCACAGCGAGCCCAGCCCGGGGACCTGGCGACACCGAGGTGACGGGTGGCCGTCCCCAGCGCCTCCTCCTCCGCCTTCCTTCACGCTAGGACTTGCACAACGTCTTTGGGGCCACTTTCCAAGCAGAGAGGTACGCAGGGAGCCCGGCGCTGGGGGCTGCCCGCGGGGCCAGCCCGGGCTCCGTGCCCGGTGGGGACACGGGGACAGCAGCATCATTCTGTGCGGGACACGGGGACAGCAGCAGCATCATTCTGTGCGGGACACGGGGACAGAGCATCATTCTGTGCGGGACACGGCCCGCCCGCCCTCCTGGCACAGGGACCTGTCCTGCTCCTGGCACAGGGACCTGTCCTGCTCCTGGCACAGGGATCTGTCCTGCTCCGCACAGGGCGGCCCGGGAGAACAGTGCCGCGATCCGAGGGATGGTTTTTTTATTCTTACTTTATTTACTTTGGTATAGGCCGGGGTGGTGTTTTTATTTTCCCTCCTCTTAGCGTCCTGGTTCGGGAGAGCCTGTGGTGACAAGAGCAGAGCCCCAGCGCGCAGGGACAGGAGGGAGGGGAGAGGGAACTCTGGTCCATCCCTGCTGCAAATCCCACATCCCACCACGGACCCGGCCTGGCCACGCACATACTGTTGCCTACGACTGTAGTTGCTGCATTGATTTTGTATTTTCATGGCTGAGTTTTGTTTTCTTGCACTTATGGAGAACACAGGGGCCGTGAGGCGTTTGGAACATGAGGAGTGCAGTGTCTTATCCACACATGTCCGTATGGTGTACGGGTCAAATTCTTCTTTTGGTAGAGACTTATTTTTGTTTGGATTAAATGTTATAACAGAACCACAGACCTAAAGGGACATTTTACCATGAGCATTTGATTCTGGTGTATCCTCCTCCAGTAAAGCAACTATTAATGGCTGCTTGATCACCACGTTTTCCTTTTTGTGTGCACAGTTAATTACAGGTAAAGACTTATTTTTGGATTCATAATGTCCTCCTGTGTTTTCTGAGTCACTACCAAGGTGCACCACATGGTGAGGGAGAGGGGAGGGAGAAAGAGGTTGCCTCATCACTGAGAGCTGTTAATTATTTCTCCTAATTACTTTGCTGAGCCTAGGTTAGACTACTAGCTGTAGACAATGAGCAAAGTCTGAGTGATATATTAAGCACTGGTCTTGTGTGAAAAGGCCATTATGCTTCTCCATGGGGACCTCAGCTGTCCCAACCCCATTGCAGCCCCCTCCAGCTGGTGCCAGCATGCACCTTTGCAGAAAATGCTGTACTTTAAAGCAACCACGGCCAGTATTTTTAAGCAGCAATATGGAGCTCACAGGGATTATATTAATTCATTAAGGCTCATCAACATGCTCCTGTCTGAGGAGGCATTTACAGCCAAGCACATAAATGAAGGCAGGAGAAACCAGAGACAAAAAAAAGAAGTAACTCAGTCAGCTCAATGGGAATGTCATAAACACAGGAGCCCTAGTGTGGTCATATTTGGATATTTACCAAGCCAGGAGACGATTGAGTGCAGGTTTAGAGGATGGGGGACACCCCCATCTCCAGCTTGTTCAGTTCTAGGCTGGTTTCTTTGACAGGTGAGCAGCCTTGGTCCCAGTCCCAGTTCTGTGACACTCCCAGAACCAGCCCAGGAGCCACAGGTAATCCAGGCTTCAGCCCCACTGCCATTTCCAGGTCTGGTGTCCTTGCTCTTCTCTGAGAGCTCCTCTGTCAAACTCTGCTTTGTTCCAGCACCTTCTCTCTGTGGCTCTGTCCCTGCAGCCCATCCTGCCCAGGGATGCCAGGAGCAGCCTGGGTTTCAGAAGTGCATGAGTCCAGAGCATCTCCCAGGCCTAACTCTGGATAGGAGCACTCAGCCAGTGCCACCAAATCCCAGCCACCTCCATGGAAAGGGGACAGCAAGTCTGGCTTTGGAAAAGGAGAGAAAACCCTGAGTGAAGGTGCAGGATGGATATTGTCACTTCAAAGAGCAACACACATTCTGAGCAGGATTTAACATCACAGAGGCAGAGCACAGGGCTTAGTTAATCCACTATAAAGTGAAAGAGGGTTCAACTCACCCTGATTTGATCCTTGCGGCAGAGGGCTGGCCCCAGCCTTGCCTCCCTGGCTTCAGCACAGTTGGTTGCTCTCTGTTGGACACTCACTCTTTTCTTTGTGCTTTCTGACTGCAGCAGACCTTAAATACGTTACAGTTCTTACAAGTAATAGCAAAGACTGTAACAAGATCAAGATCTCTAATGGCACTTCTGGAGGGCGAAGCAACATTCTCCTTTGCCTGCACGACTGTTTTTCTCTAGAATATTAGATTAAGCAACAGAAAATTTACTACTTCATAAAGCCAGCCAAACTCTGCGCCCAGCAGATTCCCTGCAAACACACACTTTTATTGCAGGAACGTGCCAAGCAGCAGCACCAAATTCCTGTAGAAAATAACCTCAGAAGGGCACAGCAAAGCTCAGACCAGTCCAGGAATGAAGGCTGCTGAAAACTACACTCGACCTTTCTAGGTTTGGGGCTTTTTTCTTGGTTGGTTGGGTATTGGCTGTTTGGCTTTGGGGTTTTAGAGTCACACGTGCTGTAGAACTTGGAATCACATAATGCAAGGCAGAAGAGAAAATCTCTCCCACAAAACTCACACTCAGTGTTCAAGAAAACAATTTAAAGCTTCTGAGCTCTTCAGCACTGAAGACCCATTAGCTGCAGCATCTGTTAGCAGGGTGTCTGCACAAAGAGAACAGAGCATCATTGAAACAACACACAGAAACCATCACTGCAAGTGCCCACAGATCCCAAAGTTCATCTCTAAGGCAGAAGCTTTATACATCAGTTACTGCTTCCAAATGGGACAAGTTGTCCAATGAGCTTGATACTTGTGGAAAGGTTACCCAAAAGGTACTTCTCCTTCTGAGAAAAGCCACTTATGCTCTTTCAAGAGGTTCCATGTGCATCATGTCACCAGCATTTGATTGGGTTGAAAAAGTTTTTAAATTACACTTCTGTCTGCAAAGAGTGACCTCTCCAAATAGCACAAGTAGAGTGTTTGATTTTTCTCGTTTACTTCAGATTCTACTCTGATTTTAACTATTCAGAGTTCTGACAAATCTAAACAACCAAAAGCCCCAAGGCAACAAAAACCTTCCTGATGCACATTTGCTCACTTGCCAGGTAAAATGTTAAAGCTACAGTTCCTGGGAGCTGGAGTCAGGAGGGGGGAAGAATTCCATTGGCAGTTCCCAGGTATGTTATTTGTTTTTTTAAAGATGAGGCAGCAGACATCTCATCTGCAAGTGATTCGTGAGGAGCCCTGCAGAGGCTGGAGAGCGAGAGAACCAACACTTTTTAATGGGAATAAAATGGTCTCACTGCCCTGCTCTGCTCTGCAATTTGCTTTCATGAGAAGCCTCAAATGTAAATAAAACAAAGTCTAAAGGAAGAGCTGAATGTTCTTGCTCAGAAATAAGAGCAGAGCTGGGTTTTGAAGAGCTTTATGTCCACATCTTCTCAGCCCTTCTGGCTGGGAGCTGGAGAGTTTGGCCATGATCACACAGAAAATGGCTAAAAATCACATCCTGATTTGAGATGCAGAGAAGCTTCAGACCCTCCTGAAGGCTCCTTTGGCTTTTTGATTCTCAAGGTGTTGTAACAACTTTCATTGCAGGGTGAAACGTGTGAGGAAAGCCTAAACCCACCCATTTTCACCACGTAACTGCCAGCAACAATACCAGGCTCCAAAAGCTCCATCCTGACCCCACTCTGTGTCACTGCAGGGGTTAAAATAGAGGGGAAACTGATGGGGCTTTTCTGTAGCAAAGGGAGTTCTTGCTTAATGCCACAGTGAAATCAGGGGCAACGTTGCACAGCTGCACCAGGCTATAAAATCAGGTTTTCTGTGTTTTCCCAATACCAGATGTAATGTGCTCTCAGACCACCTTCATTTCTATCATGATTTTCCTGGGAGTTGGTGGCAAATTAGCCAAGGGCTGAGCAGCAGACAGGTACATATGGCCAGGAGGTCTCATGCCAGTGATATTCAATGTACAAGGCTGCTTAGCTTACATTTATTTGCACTAAAGAATAAGGCACTGGGCTCCTTTCCAAGCAGCTTAAAAAGACAAGAAAGGAGACCTGTTGTGGCAAGAGACTGTATTATATCATTAACATTATAAATTCCATTTACAATCCAGCAGTCATTTCATCCATCATTTATTCATGCACAATGGAGAGAGCATCTTGCACTTTTAGGACCATGGTTCTGCTCATCCATGGGGCTGCTGTGAATGAACAGCCCAGCTCCAGTTTTGGCTGCTCTGCTCTATGCCTTCTCACCACACTTCAGAGACTGCCAAAAAGCAAAATCCAGCTCTGGAATTACTGGAGTTCCACTGTTATTTTTCAGGTGTTGTCTGGGAATGCTGTTTAGCCCCAGTTGATGCAGTCACAAGTTCTGTGTTGCTCTGGAAGCACAGGCTGCTCTGTGCTCTCCCCCATGAGTGTAGCAGGGTGGGGACTATTCCCATTCCATGGATTAGCAGGAGGAGAAGGAGAAGTGCCATGCCAGCCTGCACCCCTGGCTCCCAGCTCCTGTGGCACCACTCATTAGACCCAGCTGCTAATTAGGAGACAGCACTGTAAGGACTCATGGTCCCACCAGCACTGGGAGCGAGAGGAGAGACGGGCAGGAGGGAGAGGCTGATGTCCCTCATGTCCCCACAGCAGCCTGGCACAATCCAGTGGCACCTCCAGCTCTCAGCACCCCTTGTCCCACCCAGCAAGGAGCCAACACCTGCCTCCTGCACTTCCCAGAGCAGATAATAAACTGATAACTAAACAGATAGAACTGCTGGTTTCCCTCTGGTGCCCCACAGAGAGCCCAGAGCAGCACAGCACAGGGCACAGTGACCCAGAGCTAAGGAACACAGACTAGACAAGCACTTGCCATGCTCTCACATCACCATGATTGGGAGTAACAACATGGAAAACAACTACAGCAAACCTTAAAGGAAAAAGGAATAACCAGTTATACCCCACCTTTGCTGCAAAGCCTGTTTTGTGTACAAAGAATAAAAAACAACTCCACACTATGAAACCCCTGAACAAAACATAGTCCAGCTCTTACAAGAGACCTCTTACAAGGGACTGCACTGAGAATTCAACTCCAGGGTTGGAAGCAGCATGGAAGCCTCTCCATAAAAAACCTGGATACTGCTTCTTCCAGAGGGTTTTGGCACAACCTCCAATAAAGTGTTTTACGTAAAGTTGAGTACATTTCTTTACTAACTTTTCCAACTTTAACACTCAGTAACCACTGAAAAGCCTCCTCCAAGGGCCAGCAGCTCTGAGGAGTTATAAATGACTACAGCAAGTCTCTACTCACAGCTTACACACTGAGTACCCATCACTACTCAGCACTTTGTACCACACAGAGAATTTATGAGAATTGTACCTGATCTGTTTGTTCCTCACTGCAGATCTGAGTCAGTGAGAAGTGTGCTTTGGATTGCATCTTGCTGTTTTCCAGGTATAAACAGGAGGAGAAGCTAAAGCTACAAACCTACTCTGAGTGGTTTGTGAAGAGGGAGAAGTGTTTAAGTGCAATAACCCAAGCATGTTTTTATTGACAAATACAGGACTAATGATACAGACTGACATGGCAGCAATAACCTACTGCTGAAGACTGACAACTTAAGTCAGATAAATCTAATATTAAACCAGCAAAAAGGTCTGGCCACTGAACACACCTCAAAGATGATTTATGGAAAAACACAGGCATTATAGAGTACAACAAAAATGAAATGTTGAAACAAAATTCCTTCCAGCATGTGGCAAGTACTGCCCTCAGAACATGTTCTGAAATGCAGGCTAAGGAAGGAAGAAAACTAGAAGAAAAGTTTCACAGCAATATTCTAGTGACCAAATTGCTTTTAATAACCAGAAAAGCATTTCCTTGTTCATTTTGTTGCCAGCTTCACTTTATTTACATCAAGACAGTCCAAATGGCTTCCACAGCCATGGGGTTTGCAGAGCAGCAGCCTCTTAATGTGCTAAGTACAAACAGCAGGCAGGGCAGCACAGCCCTGCCAACAAGAGCCAAGGGGCTTGGAAGATGACAGTTTTTAAATATTCCTATTAACATAAAGGGGAATAACACACAGGGTATGGAGTGTGTGATGGGGAGTGACTGAAATGCTCAGTTTGTTAAGGTCAGTCACTCAGCAGCCTCACAGGAGTCACAGCAGCTGGAGAAGAGCACACAGGGCTGCCAGGAGGAGTCAGGGGTCACTGAAGGATTCAGAATGCAACATAACAAATAACTAAAGCTGAACAATGCACAGATGCTGATCTCACCTCACAGGGATCTCCCAGATTCTCCCCATTACACTGAAACACTCAGTCCTGCACAAGGAGCTGGACAGGCCCAGGCAGCAATAAAAGCCTCCCCACACACCTCCAAGGCAGCTCCTACCAGTAAAGCATGTTTGTTCTGGGTGTGGATGCATTAGGGATGAGATTTCCTGGCAATTACAGCCTGAACCAGCACCTGGTGCTGGGCAGAGTAAGGCACTGATGTCTCCCTGAGCTGGGCCCTGCCTGGCAGGAGGCTCAAAGGACAAAGCTGGAATTATCCCTGCAATAACAAAAATTGAAAATGCTGCCTAAAAACTGTGGCTCACTTGCTCCAGCAAGGCTACTGCCACACTGCTGTGACAAGGGACAGCAGGACACTCCTGCTCAGGCTGTCCCTGAACACACCTGGAGATGGCACAACCTGGCCCACCCCATGCACCCACCCTGCAGCTCCTCGAGCCCTGAGCCCTGCACCCTCAGGTTATCTCCACACAAAACTCAGTGCATGTGAAATGCTGCTCTTCACCTCCTGAGACACACACAAGCTCCAGAAAACAGACACTGATACTTCACAGCGACCCAAAGGAATTCTTAGCAGAAATAATTCCAGTTTTATTGTGAAATGTTATGATGTGAGGAAGGTTTTCTTAAAAATAATTTGGTTTTTTGCCATCTCTTTTACTGGCTGCATGTTCTTCACCAGCATAGTGGAAAGAATCCAGCAGTAACACCTAGAAAGATCTACCTGCCCTTTTCATCCCTGTGATCTCCAAAATCTCCATACAGAAACTCAAGTGATATTAGCAATAACTGTTAATAGATCTTGGACCAAGATTCCACAGTGCTGTTGATTCCTCCCTACAGGGACACAGTGGGACCAAACAGACCTCACAGGTTTTAATTTGCAGATTGTGTTGTCCCTGCAACAAGAGAGGGATTCCAACTGATAGAGCAGCAGCAAGAGCAAAACTCAAGGCACGTTTGTATAAACAGAAACTCTTTTTTTCCTATAAAAACAGGCAATAAAATATACAAAATAAGTAGAATTCTCTCTGTTCAACCAATGTACATCTGCCTTGCTCTTCCCTGAGGCAGCAGTGGAGCACTAGCAAGAACCACTGGTACCACATTTGCAACATTCAGTTTTGCTATGAAATAAATCAGACATATTAGTGCAAAGGGAAAAGAAGTCTGTCTTTTGGATTTTGGGGTTGGGTTGTTGGGTTTTGTTTTTGCTTTAGTCTGGTTCTTCATAAAAAAATTACATCTCTAAGACATTAGCATTTACACAAAAAACCAAGAGGCTATATATTTGCCAAATATCTTAAAATAATTCTGTATACTGTACAAATATACACTGTTAAACATTTACAACCTCAGCTTCCTAGATGACTAAGCCCACTGCTCCTCCAAGCAATGCAGCTACCCAACTTCTCTTTTCAAAACCTCAAAGGTACCATCTGTCAGGTATTGAATCCCTTCACAGTTAGGGACAGGATGGGAAAGAGATCCTCTGATAGTAGTGGTATCAACAGATGGGAGTTCCAGCTGTGCTAAATAATTTAAAATACAGTCCTTGCTAGACAGAAATCTGGGAATAGATTTTCAGTAATGAGCCGATAGTGAAGTCAGTGAAAGAACTTTCTTCTCTTGGCAGAGCTTGATTCCGTGTTCTCTGGTGATTCCTGGGATGGTCTCCTTGACAAACCATGAGAGTCTTTGTTCCACTCACTGCCACTGCTCTGATCGCCCTCCCTGGGGGCTCTGGAACCGCTTTTGGACACGGCTGCTCTCCGGTCACCCTCGTGCTGGGCTGAGGGAGGGGCTGGGGGCAGCACACTGCCCTGTCCTGCTGTCTGCTGGGCCTTCCTGGCATTTTCTGTTCTGCAAACCTGATCCCTGGCAGCTGAGGACACATGCAGGCCTTGCTGTGCTGCTGATCCTGGTGTGCTCGGGGCTGACCGAGGGCTGTTCAAGGGCTGCTCCTTCCCTTTGGCTTCAGCTCGACTGGCCAGGCTGGCCAGCCTGGGGTCCCGGGGCTTCTCTGGAACGGCACCAAGTGCTGCAGCCCCTGAGGGTGCAGGGGCACTGCTGCTCCTCTTGGAATCTGCAGATGGGGTCCCTGAGGGTACAGAGGCACTGCTGCTCTTCCTGGAATCTGCAGATGGGGTCCCCAAGGGTGCAGGGGCACTGCTCCTCCTGGAGTCTGCAGCTGGAGCCCCCAAGGGTGCAGGGGCACTGCTCCTCCTGGAGTCTGCAGCTGGAGCCCCCAAGGGTGCAGGGGCACTGCTCCTCCTGGAGTCTGCAGCTGGAGCCCCCAAGGAGCCCCACGGGTGCAGGGGCACTGCTCCTCCTGGAGTCTGCGGCTGCAGCCCCCAAGGCTGCAGGGGCACTGCCCCTGTTGGAATCTGCAGCTGCAGTCCCTGCAGGCTGTTTGGGCCCTCAGCTTCCCTGGGGCACAGCATGGCCAGGGCCAGCAGCAAGTTCCCGTGGGCTGTTCCCAGAATTTCCAGGCTCGCTCCTCTTGCCACTGGAAGAAGCAGCCTGCACCACAGGAGGTGTCATTGTCCCTCCTTTGGATGGGGGCTGTGCTGGTGGCCTGAGCTTCAAAATCCTGAGAGCTTCTTTCTTGTAATTTTTTTCTGTTGCCCTAATAATGGCACCTCTTTTCTGAGCATCCTGAATCAAGTGATTCCAGTTTTCATCTCCCTTTAAAAAGAAACAAAAAAACCCTGTTACCAGCAAGAAATCAACACAAATGGACAGAGGTGTCAGAGGATGTATAACCTCTTTAATCAAGGTACCTGACACAACTGTCATGGAAACCAATGCTATGTTCCTTCTGGAATGGAAGAATCTTATGTTTCAGGTGCAAAACAGCAACAGACACTCTGGCTGCTGTAACACAGGGAAGGCACTTTGAGCCATCAGAACTTCCAAAAATGACAAATTTCTCAATTTCTCAATTTCCAGGGGTTCCCCTCGGAGGCGCGGGGCTTTAGCGCCCCCTAGTGGCGAACTAACACAACCCCCTCCCGCCCTCGGGAAAGCACAAAACCCAGAGACCCTGCAGGACACAAAATTCACTTTCTTGCACAGACTGGAGTAGTCTGAGGGTGCTGCTCGGTCCCCCAGCCCAGGGGTGGCTCACAGAGCCCTCTCCATCCCCACTGCACCTACCATGAGCGTCTGCAGCCGGCCCAGGATGAAGAGGCTGAACCGGGCTCGGGTGATGGTGACATTCAGGCGCTGGAGGCTCGCCAGAAACCTGAGTGACAAGACAAAAACTAAGCTCCTCAACTGCTTGTTCCACAAGAAGGTTTAAAGGGTTAGGAGAAAAAGGACATAAAATGAAATGTCAATGAAATTAACAGCAGCAGTTCCTGCCCAGACCCCGAGGCAGCAGCCCTGCCTTACGTGAAAGGCTGAGCATAAATTGTGTTTTCTTTCTTTCACCACTGAGTCCTTGCAGGGAATTCCAGTTCTTTCCAGCTCTTGTCAGTGCTGCTTCCTTTCTTAGAGCAAATCCCCTCTTAATGCCAGCCCCTGCTCCTTAAACGTTCCTCAAAGTACTGAGGACATCAACCTCACTTCACCTATCAAGACTTTAAGCTTCTTTTTGACTCGAACTGAAATAGATTAATAATATTTGGCAGTATTAATGGGAAAACACCCTACTGAAATACTGAACACTGCACATGAATATTTTATTTTAAAGGTGACCTGCACTGGAAGCACATCAAGGCAGACTTTTGCTTTGTCATGCTTCAAGAGGGGAGAGTATATCCTTGCAGAAATCTAGTTTTGCACTAGGAAAATTGCCTAGCTTGGTTTTCAGGGATCACAATCCAAGTTACTGAAATCTAAACAAATGCTAAGTGTATTCTTAAAAGTTGATTTCTGTTAGCATTCATTTATCAGGACTCAAGAAAAGGTTTGTGAGACTAATACCAACTATTTCTTCTCTAATGAAAAAGCTTCCACACAGCTTATTCTTTACTAACAAAATCCACAATTCAAAAGTCCAACCTAATTTAACCAGGTTCACTATCAATGCCTGACTCTGTAGTCACTGAGACCTCATCTGCAGCAAATTCACAACCCTGCAGTGAAGACTGCAAAAACCATAGAGTCACCTCAGAAAATTTGGACAGAGCAGGAAATAGGAGAAGCAGAAGCTGACAGCAGAGTGGATCCAGCAGCACAGATAGAGTTCTCTAGGTCTTGAGAAATGAAAAAGGGGAGACCTTGAAAGTCTACTAAATATTCCTGACAGCTTTTACAACTGAAAGACAAGAAGGTTATTTTTCCCAGGAAGGAGGGGGAAAAAATCCATTGTCATCCCTTGGAGTTTTCTTCTCCCAGTTACTTTCAGAGTAAATTTAATGCTGGACTAGCAAACCTGGAGAACAAAATCCTTCATCAGGCTACAAGATCATAGGTAAGGGTGTGGCAAATATCCCATCACACCTTGCCAAGGGCACCTGACCCTGAAACAGATATGTCCAAGCCAACAGCATGTACAGCTGCTAAGGCACTGCACTGGCACAGCTTGAATATACAAACCTTTATATATTAATGTATGAACACAGTAAGCTGGAAAGTTCCTGC
>NW_005054329.1:4127702-4149358 GCF_000277835.1 Geospiza fortis | reverse complement strand
AAAACTGCTGCAGTAATAACTAAAAGAGCAAAGATCCCAAGGCAACCCCTGCCAAATCCAGGCAGTGGCAGGATAAGGGAGCTGTGCAAAGGGATCAGCACATAATACAGAGCACACCACCAGCATTTCCCTGTCCCCCTTGCTCAGACATCTCAGATCTCCAATTCCTGCCCTGAGATACCCTTTATTCACTGCCTGGTAGAAGTGACTTGTTCTCTGTAACTTTCTAACCAGTCCTATTAAAAATATGATTTTCTCTGCAGTGTCCCTGGAAATAGGACTGGAAATCCCTGCAGCCACATACCCAATGGATCCTTTGAAGCTGTTTGCCTGCACATGTGGTGGAGTGGAGCCCTCGGAGCTGTTTGCCCTCACACAGGACACGATGATGCAATCCTTCTCCCGGCCCTGGAACGCATCCACCGTGTCCACTTCTCCTGGGCTGGGGAGGAAACACAACTGAGCAGCTTGGTCATTCTCACTTGGGTTTTTAAACAACACACTGATGCTAACAGCCTAAACACTATCCTTAATGCTCACATGTGAAACCACCAGGTTAAGTTTCTCCTTCAGTATATGAGCCTACAGCTGAATTTACTTTTCTGAGATCAGCATCATTCTGAAAATTTGTTTGGGTCCACACAGCATGGAATTTTAAGTTTTTTTTATTCTGAACTATAATCAAAGCATGTGGGCAATAACTAAGAATGGCACAAAGAGACCACACCTGTTTTAAGCAAAAGGGTTACGCATCCCCTTTAAAGGCACAACCAAGTGCAAATTCGCTTGGTCATTCTCACTTGGGTTTTTAAGCAACACACCGCTGCAAACATCCTAAACACTAAATGCTCATGTGTGAAACCACCCAGGGTAAGTTTCTCTTTCAGTACATAAGCCTAAAGCGGCATTCATTTTTCTGAGATCAGCATCATTACTGAAAATCTGTTTGGGTCCACACAGCATAGAATTTTAAGTTTTTAAATCAGCTTCATTCAGAACAGCCATCAAAGCATGTGGGTAATAACTAAGAATGGCACAAAGACCAAGACCATGCGTGTTTTAAGCAAAAGGGTTATACATCCCACTTAGAGGCACAACCAAGTGGAAATTTTAGCAGTACAGAAAGAAGTTGGAGACTTTCTACCATTATTTAAGAGGATAAACAAAGGATTAATATGCATGAGCCAAGATCCACTTGAAAGCTCGTGGTTTCTTTACCTGTTATTCTTAAACACACTGTCCAGTTGTTCCTGGATTTTCTTTTTCTGTGCACTGTAAGGGGTAATTATTCCAATGCGACGAAGGCCCAGATCCTTCCTTTTTTCTTTAATTGTTCTAATTAACTCCATCACCAGCTTCACTTCCCGAGGATTGCTGTAAGAGCTGCACAGGACAAAATGGGAACATTACAAGAACACCTTTGAGAGATCTTTCCACTTCAATGCTTTGGCCAGTTTGTTGGGGAATTTTGAGTCACAGCCCGTTTTGAACTTTTACAGCTTTTTTCACACAGAGGATCAAAGAACTTGGCAAGCAGACCCTGAGGAGGGGCTACCAAGCCTGGGAGGTGCAGGCAGTGAAAAGTTGCACTTCCACATTCTCTCAGCACCTCCAGCTGTGCCCTCCTTACAGAACTGGTAAGGGGAGGACTGAGCCTGCCACCTCCTGGCATCTCCTCAGTGTGCACCTGGGAAAGGGAAGTCATTGATAAAATCAGAAATTCAAACTCTTACTAAAGTTAACAGAGACTGCAGGCATTTCCTGGCATCTAACAGTGAGTCAAACCAGGATTAAAACCAGTTTCAGATTTAAGAAAACCTCTGTTTTTTGCGAAATTAAATCTTATCAGCTGGAAAATGCAGTTCTAGCTACTTGATGCATATTGGAACAACAAAGGAGAGAACACAGCTCTTCTGTAAGCAATCAATTCTCAGAAAACCTAAACTATGGCTGAATTAGAATGCAGGACTTACTCATTGTCTCGCTCCTCACGACCATCAGCTACATCAAAAATCAGGTAGGGCTGGAATGGCCATTCTGAAGAACATCTGTTCTCCTCTATTGCCCTGGAAATAATATTTTTATCACTAGGCAACCATACAACTAAGAAATTCTAAGAACTTATACTCCATTTATTTACATCATGGTTATCAAACATAAGCAGCTCTCCAGGAAGAGAGGAGCTGGCCTAAAGTATCCCCAGAGGAAGTTTAGATTAGATATAAGGAATTTTTTTTCACAGAAAGGGCTGTAAAGCATTGGAACAGACTGTCCAGGACATGAGAATCACTATTCCTGGAAGTGTTCAAATGTCACATGGATTTGGCAGTGAGGACTTGATTTAATGGTGGAAATGGTTGACACGTGAGCCTCATGGCACTAAAAGTCTTTTCCAACCTCAACCACTTAATGATTGTAACTTTCAGCTCTTTACCTCCCAGAATCCTTAACTTTTCCTGCCACCCAAATAGATTGAGGCCTAAAATGAATTCTCAGCACTCTGTATGCATAATTTTAAGGGATCTTACCTCACCTATCACACCCAGCACTAACAGAGATGGAATACACATTTTCTCCCATTAACCATCTTTCCCCCTCCCACAACCTCAAGCATTTTTAGACTCACAAGAACACCCTGACAGAAAAAAAAAATTGCTTTGAAATACCCTCTGCTCAGAAAGGAGAATAGAGAGCTACTCACTTGGCAGTTTTTAGAGTCCTGCCATACACATATTTGGATGGGAAGAGGCAGATGTCTGGGTGCATCCTGTACTGCACTGTCAGCTGCACCACAGGCAGGCTGTGCAGCATGTTCCTCTGCACTTGCTCCTCCAGGTGCTTCTGCAGACGGGCCATCAGAGACTGGTCATAGCCATACTGCTGAGCTTTCTGCCACAGGGAGAACAGGAGACTTCATTTGGGATCTCATTCCTCACCACTCAGAGTGTTTTGGTGAATTTGAAAGTCAATTTGGTGTTTTAAACTTCTAAATCGCTGACAAAATGACAACAACTCGTGCTTCAGTTTGCTACATGTGTTGGTATTACTTCAGTAAAGGCGACCTGCACAAATCTGAATTTTCATGTCTAGTCTTTAACAAGACAACTTCTTGTCACTCACAACATTCTTCAACCATAATGAAAAGCAAAACTTTCCAGGTGGGATCTTGCTAAATAAACACACAACCTCTAGACAATTTATCCCTCTAAAGAAGGCAGCCTGGCTTTCCTCCTTTCTTTACCAGGTGTTTAACACAGCCCTCGCTGCTGGAGACAAGGATGTGCTCCTATATATTCATCCTTAAACAGCTGTAGGGTCAGCAAGTCCCCATACAAGCAAGTCTTCATCCTACTTAAGGAATAGGGTAGTGACTGAAGCTCCCAAAATGAGAAAACAGAGCCTGCCACAACCCAATATCCCTCACAAACCAAGTGCCCAGCCTAAAGGTTGTATTGCCCCATTGAAATCTTTCCCCCCTTCTTTAAATATTTTCCAGAGATACTGCTCTTTAACCATATCCATTCTATGGCAAGAAAAAAGCAAAGAGCTTGAACACTTACTACTGATTTGACAGTAGGAGGGAGCTGTTTGGGATCTCCAACCAGGACAAGTTTATTACAGCGATGGATCAGTGGAATCAGTGTTTCCACCTCACAGGACTGCCCTGCCTTTTGGATATGCAAACAGGACAAAAGAAGTTGTAAGCAAAGCAGGGAAATACATTAAATTTCTTGTAACACAACCAGAATAACTTAAATGCTTTAAGTCTTCTAAAAAAAATATTTAAAAAGAGGAAAAAGAAGGATTTTTCTCTAGTAAAAAACCACAAACAGATTTATTATTATATATGCAGAGCTCTCCAAACAGATATAAATATAACCAAACCATCTGGAAATCTCTAAAGCAAAAAACCATGGCTGAAGCGTGGTTCTATATAAAAGCTGTCTGCCATTACAGCACCAAACAAGTCAGGAAAAGAATCAATTACAAGTTATTCTTTCTCCTCCTCATGGTTCTACTGGCGACAGGGCAGGCAACAAACAAATACTGCAGGAGCAGCCAAAGAGCCCCAGGCTGGCCAAGCAGAGCACAGGGCAGAGGTGTGGAGGTGGCAGGGGCTGCAGTGGCCCACACTGCACTGACCTCATCCACGATGACACAGCTGAAGCGATCGAGGCCCTGCCGGGAGAAGGCCGATTCCAGCAGGCTCCCCCCGCTGGTGCTCAGCGTGCAGCAGATGATGTCAGACTCCAGGATAATGTCTGCCTGCACTTTCTGGGAGTGCACCCGAACCTTCAAGCACAACAGGACACCCTGGTTAAAATTCAGCCTTAACTGCAACAGTGAATGTTCCTGTTTGGGTTTTTTCCCGATACGCAGCCAGAGCACACCCAGATTTCACAGCTGCCTGTCACAACTTACTCACCTTATGGCCTTGATCCATTTACCCACTACTTTATAAATGCTCCCAGCTAAATCAAAACCAAATTTCACCACAATTAAAGGACACCAGGTAAAAAAATACATCAGCTGAAGTTTATTACAGATAAATTCTCCTACCTCCTTTAGCTGAGAAGCGAGTTGTTGTCTCTCCTTTGCAAGTTTGCCAATTTCATCATTTAACATTTGACTCTAGATGGGGGAAAAATTAAAGAGGAACCACCTTTAGCACCACCCATTTCCCTCATATACCTTTTTCCCTCTCATGCCCTAATTAATTTCCTAAACATATAGACTTGATCAGGCTGCCTTTTAGTCTCAAATGTGTCTGAAGAAGCCAATCAGTTTCTTGGAAAGCTGTCCCCATATTTAGGCACTGCAACACACAACACCACATCTTACATATCTGTGCAACTGAGAAATGGTTTATCAGCAGAAATCTCTCACTTGGCATAAATGCCAGATTCTTAAGACAAAAAAAAAAATGGAAAACTTCAAGTGCAACACATACTCCAAAATCTCAGATCATGAGGTATCTTCCTGTATTTTCAGTGAAACAAAACCAGAGCTTCAAACATATAATCAATTTAAACCATTAAGATTTATAAATATGGTTACATTAAAATCTAACTAGTGACAGAACCAAGTGAAGGCTACTGAATGATAGAGCAACAAGTGGCATGATCAACCAGTGGGAAATACTGGCATAAATAAACAAAAAAATTCCTGATGTAAAGTTCTCCACTCCCTCTCATGGTGCTACCAACTTCTCCATTGGTTGAAAAAGTAGGTGAAGAGACAGTGACACCAAAAACCAGAGCTGTATTTGTGTTATGAACACAAAACCACAAAGAGGATTAAAAATTGTCTTGCTACCTCTCTCTTCTCACATCTGTGCATGGCGCGCTCTCGAGAGAGCATGTCCAGCTTCTGATCCAGAGCTTCCTTCTTCTTCTGAATGTCCTGGTCACAGTCACCTGGCTTTCGTTCTGTAATAAACCAAAGGAGGAACAGAAAAGCTGTTACAGTAACTGCAAATTGGACAAATGCATTTTTTGCTGTGTTTTCCCATTTTCTATTCAAGTTTTATCTTGTACAATGATGACAATGAGAATTGCTTCCAATTGTAGCTCTCAAATGCTGCATTGCTTCAAAAATGATGGCTTTAACATGTATGCAATGTAATTTCTTTAAGAAAAAGGTCACTTTGCTAATTTTTTTCCTTTTCCTTAGATCTTGGCTCATACATAAACTGCCACTTCCCCACTAGGACTGAGAAAAAACAATGTTTTATGAAATACTATTTTAGAAAAATCTTCCTTCTTACAGGACACATAATTCCATGTGGAAAACATCACTAAGCTCTTAGAGGAGAATGAAGAAAAAAGTCTGATTTCCATGTTACTTACTCATTCTGTGTTCAACTTGCTTATCCAGGCTGAATCCCCGCACTTCATTGTTGATTGATTTTTCAGGACCAAGTCGCACTAATTTGATATCACCACAATTTCCTGTTTACAAAATCAGAGTCAAAATACTCTTAAATTACTCCAACTGTCTCTATGCTTTGCTATGACAATTTTAAAAAATATAAAACATCATGGATATCAAACAAGGCTTTTCTAATTATCTGGAATTTTCAACACTTGACTTGTACTTAAATGCAGCTACAAAAAATTCAGTTATTCCAAACCCTATTAAAGATGTTGCTCATATTTTAGTTGTGGCTAACATTAAGAATGTTATTTTGAATTAATGAAACTACCTCTTATTCTCAGGTTTATCTAAAACTTCCAGAATTCCTAACTTGGACAATGCTGAGTCCCATCAAGTAATGCAACTGGTAAGTCAATACCAAAATAACATTTGGTTACAATGCAGATTGTTTTTCCCCTTGACACAAACTAGATGTCTTTAACAGAATTCATCTACTTTGTGTTAGTCACAAACTGGGAGGAGGAAAAATGAGAAGCTTAGACATATCAAAATTTTCACCAGTCTGTTTCCCATGACCCACAAAGTCCAATTTTATTCAAAATAAAGGCAAGGGACTTGTGTTCAAATCCCCAAAGAGTATGAACTTAAATGAACAGTATGAGGAAAGGGTTCATGTCTATACAAAACAAAGTGTAACTTATTTAAAAAAACCTCACAAAACACCTTTCAGAAAAGCACATTAAAGTTAACAATGTAAGAGGATGTAGCAGTCATGTTCTGCAAGAGGAAGAAGCTGCTCAGAGGAGCGTGCAAGTACAGTACACGATCAACTGCTTCAGTTCCTCCTCCAGGTTTTGCCCATTTAACATTAAAACAATTTAAAAACAAACCATACCCAAAGGCTCCTGCTTGTTTTGGCATTTTTCCTTAAATGCAACGATGATCTTTTTCATGAGTTCATCAACAGCAGCATTTGATGGTGCACACACTAGAAAACGGTTTGGCTTAATCTTGGAATTTTTTTTCCGAGCTGTTTTCTCATTCCTAGTGTTCTGTAGATTAATTAACAACAAACAAGTTCCTTAGACTGTTTTCACCTGAGATTGAGAAGCCAGACTGTACATTCATCTGAAGCGAACCCCAGCACATGACCATGATCACTTACTTCTCTCAAAACACGGGACAGGAGTCCTACAATAGTTTTTGATTTCCCTGTCCCAGGTGGTCCATGGATAAGGCAGATCTTGGGAAGTCCAGGGTGCTGCTTTACCATGGCATAAGCTGTCTCAATGGCTCTCTTCTGATCTTCATTGTATTCATTCATATATGAAACCTGAAGGAATAGAGCAAAAAATAATGAATTTGTGTTGATCACACTTTCCACATCAATTTTCTATACTTTCAGAATGTCCTTACCTCTCTAGCTAGAACTCAAAAGCTGGAAGGGCAGGGAAGCTTTTGATTCTAGGTTTGCTCTAGACACACACCCAATCCTCACTTGAACTGTAACAAAGGTTTTGTTCACTCCCCACACCTTTATTTCACAATACCTTTTCCATCCTGTGCTTTATTTCCTGAAAATTCCCCAGTAAGGGAAAACTGAAAGCAGTTGGAAGCTCACTATAACAACAGAGCACAAACACCTGAGCACGTTCAGACTCGTCTCCTCCACTCCAGCAGGCAACTCGGAGGAGGGCAGTGTCTCAGTGCTTTTGAAACACGGCTATTTTCTCTTAGTCAACTCAAAAACCAAACCTGCAAAACTCATGAGGCTCAAAAGCTTTTTCTGTTAACCCTGGCACTCCCAGCTGTACAACTTACAGCACTCCCTGAGGCAACAGGCAGATCTCTGGGACAGAAGTCATTGTAACTTGGATTTATGATGGGTCTAACCAGGGGGCTCCTGCTCAGCAGCAGGAGACCTTTGAATTTTCTGTGTGTGGTCACCAGGGAGCCAACCACCACACACTTCACTTGCTTATGGATGAAGAATGACAAATTGCCTTGGGTTTGTACAGTAAGACGACAGGCAGTTTGCTGCTCTTTTTGTCCTGTTAAAGAAGAATAAAAAAACAAGTTGTTAATTCAAAAACTATCCAAATCATTAACTGAAAGATACTCCAGTAAGTTATTCAATGAATTCACCAGAAAAAGATGCTGTCTTCTGCTAGGGAACCAACAATGAATTCTTTCAAAATCCCAACACTTCCTCACCCCACCAAAAAAAAAAAAAAAAAACCAAATAAAAAGCCAGTGCTCTGTACAACTACTCCGATCCCTGCTTTAAAAAGGCAGGTTCTGGGTACTTGGAAATTCTGGTAACTCAGAGTTTCAATTCCCAAAGACAGTGACAATTTTAGATTGAGAGATCACAGAAGTTCATGGCACTTCCTATCTCCTGGCAATACCATCCTAAGAGGCGTGCAGGGCATTTACTCATTGTTTTTACATGAAGTTCTAGAAAAATGATGGACAGCAGGGCTGCAGCTTCAGTTTCTGATTTTTACAAAGCTTCTAGCATGGAACAGACCTGCTACAGAGGAAAAACAATTCCATTTCCCCTGAGGCCCGTGGTACATTACAATTACCAACAGCCAGCTATGAAGAAGCATTTTATGGCACCAAGAAGGACCCCACTTTTATTTTTAGCCCTGCTACTCACTATTTGCAGAGACAGATGCACGAGCAAAACATGTCACAAGGCCAACATGATTCACTGTGTGGTACTCCGTATGACTTTCTTCCCCAAAAGTGTCCTTCTCCTTGTGGACCTTCAAAAGGATTAAGTCATCCTCCTTCGGGTGAAGCTGCCTTGCCAAATCGCTCTCTCGTAGATGAGCTATCCAAAAGACAAATTAAAATCACAAGGTTGAAAAGAAAATGGTTACATTTTCTACATGACTGCAGAAGTACTGTTAACTTTTTGAAGTTGTTAAAGACTATAGCAGAAGATTATTGTGAAAATTTTAACTCCATCCTGCACTCTTAAGCCTGAGCACAGCACTGTACCAAAACAGAGCAAGTCAAGGACAACTTTATCAAAACAAGCTGAAAAAAAAAATCCTAGATGAGAGAGATGGAAGGCACAAACTCCCTGTAAAATACACGGCTCTCTTACAGGCATTCTGTAGAATAGCAAATTGGAATCCTTTCTATATTTAAAGCAAACAAAAAACTCTGCCTCTAACTACCAGCTCATTATAATGCATCATCTACTTGAAAATCAGATTAAAAAAAAACAACCCTCACCTGTAAAACGTGCTGTATTCATGTCAGCAGAAAACTTCTCTAAGTAGAAGTAATAACCTTTCTCTCTTACTTTCTGGTTTTCTACCCATTCTTGTGCCAGCTACATGTTGAAAAGGAAACAATAATACTTTGAAGGGTTTAATGTATCAGAAGAAAAGCTTACCATGACTCAAAGGGCAAATAAATGAAATAAAACTATAAGACTGTCAATTAAATATATCAAGAGTCTTACTCATTTCTTTTCTTTCACATAAGCATATCCATTACATATAAATACACAGGGCAAACAAAAGTTCTTCCTTGCCACTCACCCATTTCATGTACTTTCTTAAACTCCTTCACAACTACTCTGAGTCTTCCCTGATTGCATTTTCACCTTAAAATATCAGTATTAACCTGGCATTGGCTTTATTTTCTACCTTATTTCTATAGAAGAAGTGATGCAATGACTGAACTTGAAAGCATTCAGACATTAATTGAAGGAACACTGTTTTGTCACTAAGTATAAACCAATAAAGACTATTAAGCTTAAATAAATAAAAAATACTTCCTAGATTAACCTTCCCTCTCATGCAAGTTCTCAACAGAAACTAGAACCAGGTTTTCATCCTCTGTCATTGAAAGACTTCAGTTTCTTAAAGACTTCTGTTCTGAGCTTTATACACTATAGAGAGAGGAACCACATTCTTTGTCTCTCCTCTTATTGTGGACATGCACCAGGAAAAAAGAAACACTTCACTGATTTGAGTAACTCTGATCATCCCCAGTCTTAAACGTAGCTGTTTGGATTATCTACCCCAAATTGTTCCTCTATTCTGATCTCTATCTGAATGTTTTCAAAGGTAAATAGAGGACATAAACCAGGTTTTAATCTCTTGGTAAAATTTCTCAGTGTTGATGAAACCAAACCAAAAAGCAGAAAGCTACTTACTGTTTCAAAGGCGTTGAGCATCATCAAGGGAAAAAATGTGTCAAAATACTCATTGTAGCCCTGAAAATGGGGAGGAACAGCAGCTACTATGGTCTGCAGAAGATGATTTGGAGTTCCAAAGTAGATGAAGTTTTCAAACATTTCATAAGTCCACTTTAGGACTTGGTTAACAAAAATGCTGTAATCGCGCTGCTGGCCAAGAAAAGAGGAGGAGGTTTCTCGGCCAGGCCTTCTGGTAATATTTGAAGCATTGTCATAGTGTTTATTTTGTGACTGGAGAACATTACTAGAACTAAGGGGTTGGAAACTTGGAGATTTGGACGTTGGATTTCCTGCTGGTGCAGGTTTTGGATACAGCGGTGGCCTGACCACCGCCAGTTTGGCTGCGTTCACTTTGCTTTTTGAAGGTGGGGGAAACTTTCTGACGTCTTCCAGATCTTTGCTGAAGGCTGCGTTCCGTGAAGAACTTGCTGAGCTGAAGATTTTGGTAGTGGAAGGCTTTTGTGCTTTAGGTGGTGGGCAAGAAGGCTTGGCAAACACATGATCTGCCCCTGCGCTGGTGGCTGCGTGTTTACTGCAGTACTCTCCAGGTTTTTCCACCTGTTCCATACAATCTTTGTCCTTACATTTCGCAACAGCTGAGAGTTCATTCTGCTGAAGGCTTTCATCAACATCCATTTCCTCTGGGCTCTTACTACCTATAGCAGCATCTTGAACACTTTCCTCTTGAGAACATAACTCCATATCCACAGGATCTAACTGAGTTAAAAACAGATTATCGTCACCTTCGTCACTGCTTTCATCTGATTTACACCCATTTTGCTTTGAAGTTTTCATCTCACACTCAGGCAGGACAGTGCAACCTTTTCCCGAAGACTCATCTTTATCACCTTCAAGTACCGTGGAAGAGAGACTTGAATCCATAGGGACAGGAGGAACCACGACACTGTTACCCTCCCATTTGGCGTTCCAGTCTGAAGAACGAGGCATTTTAGAGGAATTTGCCACCTCCTCCACAGAGAGGCTCTCAAATTTTCTCTCACTGGCAGAAGGACAAGCAGCCTCTTCTCTTTTTTTCTCCCTTTGGTTTTCAACAGATTCTTTAATAGCTGCCAGTTCAAAACTTTGAGGCTTTTGTTCCACAGGTTTTGCAGACGTTTTGGTAACTTTGTTTCTACTCTCCAAACTTCCTGCAAATTTTTTCACGCTTCTTTTGGGCCTTAGATACTGTCGGTCTTGGCAGGCCAGCAGTTTTTTATTACCTTTCACAGACAAACGCTGAGCCTCGATCTGTTTGGTTCTCTTTTTCTGTGTGACTCCAATCCTGCCTGCAGCTTTGCCGTGGCTGCGCAGCAGAGCCAGGCTCTCCAGGGAGGGCTGGGACAAGTCGAACGCCTTGCGGGGACCCTTCTTTAGGCCAAGCTTTTCTGCAGTTGATGCTGGAGCAGGGCTCTGCCGGACCTTCCTTGGAGGAACCACAGCAGGCATCGACCTGCCAGGCTGAGAACGTTCTGTTGTGCTTTGGAGTGGTGTTTTATTTTTGGCTGTTTTAACAACGGGAGGTTTTTTAGGACTTCTCTGAACAGCCAGCGCTGATTTACATTTTGCTGCGATCTTCTGTGGGCTTGTGCTCTTCTTCTTCAGGGCCAACTTTGAAGCTAATGAGATGGGAGATGTAGATGCGGTGGGTTCAGGCACTTTTGAGTCCAGGGTGAAGCCTTTAGCAGTAACTTTGTCTGCACATTTCTCCAGTTGACCTTTTGCCTCTTCCTTGCCAACTGATTCTTCCAAGGTTGAATTAGTCGCTTCTTTAGTATCATCAGCTTCTTTCTGATAAGAAGTATCTTCTGTCTGCTTTCCTATTGAGCTTGCTGCCACTTCCATGGAGTCATCACTAAAGTAAGGCAGATCATAGCCCCACTCATTTAAGTTATCATTCTGGCAGTCATCTGAATTACTTGTCTCAGGTGCTGGTGAAACACGATCTTGTTTATATTCCTGAGTTGCTTCCACAGCATACGCCTGAGTATCTTGCCAAGCCGAAAAAACCTCATCTTCTGTTTCAAATTCAAAGTACTGAGACTCACAGTCATCCAGTAACAGGGGAGAGCCTGGAGACTTTGGTTCTCTTTTGGGGTCAGTATCAGAAGTGCTGCTGGAAGTTGAAGATGGCTCTGCACACACATTTTCATTCTTGGTTTTTGCTTCCTCCTTCTCAGCCACACCTTTTTCTTCATCAGAAGAGTCTGAAATTACAATGACTTGATTGCTAGGGCGATCTCCACCACTGGGACACTTGGTACTTTGGCCCTCGCTGGAAGATCTTACAGAACCTTTCACTTTCCTTTTAATATCACAAGACACATTGTGGTACACTGAGCTCTCCTGGTTGGATGCAATGGGAAAATTAAGACTTTTGGCATAAGCAGCTAAAGATAATTTACTGAGTTCTCTATCAACCTGGGAGTCTGATAAATCATCATCCTCAGAAACCGTCTTCACAAAATTCTCCTCTTTCTTCCCCACTGAACTGTTTTCCCTCCTGAAATATTCTGAAAACTCAAACAACCTGTCACTTGATTCATGCTTCACTGACAGTGGCCTGATCACATCCCTCTTGTTTTCAGAGCTAAATGGAAAATAACCACACGCTGAAATTTTATCCCTACAAAAGGTCTCTGAAAATTGATTTTTGCAGTCGTATTTATCCAAATCATTTAAATTAGGCTGCTCCTGGTTTGAAGTTTGCACGGTAGTGCTCCTCTTAAAGAAAGACAGTATCGATGGACCTGATTTTTCTTCTGTTGATACTTTTTTCAGCGAGGTGTCATCACGCCCTAAAAGCAAAGTACTGTCATCTTCCTTCCCTTGCAGGCCAGCTTCATTTCTAGAGAAGTTAGAGGAATCCAGTGATGCTTCCTTGGACTCCTGTTTAGTGGGGACCAGTCTGGACTGGAACACACTGTTTGCACTTGTCTCTTGCATACTTTTGCAACTCCTTGAAGATGGAGAATCAAGATGAGTCTGAGCAGACAGACACGGTGGTGTTTTGGATTCTGCTCTGTGTTTCACTTCTAACTCTCTGCCTCTCCTGAAATCTGAATGCTCGGTATTTGAACTGAAGCACTGATCATCCATATTGCACTTCCCTGCCACAAGGTCAGAGCTCCTATTTTCCTGAACTTTCCCCCATACTTTTGTTGCCAAAGAGTTCTGTGGGAAGACAAACTCCTGATCTGTGAAGTCATTAGGCTCTTTTTTAATATTCATCAAGAGGCCTTCTGTGGATGTGCAAGATGTTGAGCTTCTGCATGCATCTCGACATTCCTCTTCCCAGGCATTCCTTCTCCTATGGAAAGGGTTCTCTTGACAATCTCTGCCTTCCTTTGACATGACAAATGGTGAACAAAGGTCCCTCCTCTCATGTCCACTCGTCTTGTATCCATCATCACACACATTCCTCTCCTGCTTTGTAGAGACACTCGGCAAAGCTGTTGAGCTTGAACTGCTCCCTCCAGCCAAAGAGGTGCTCAGCGCTTTGCCCTTTATACTTCTTATAACTTGCTTTAAACACATCTGCAGCTCCTGGGTTTCCTGGCTGCTCAGCTGCCAGCCCACAGCTCGATTTCCCCGCAGGAGGAGGTTCAGTTTGTCCAGGTACTGCTTGCAGAGGGCGTGCTGGCCGATCTGGTAGCCCTCCTTGAGCAGGCTGCGGATGAGCTGCACGCAGGCGTGCTGCACCGAGCTGGGCCCCTGCAAGGAGCTCGCGGCCGAGCCCTTGGCAAACAGCCCCGGAGCCCTCTCGCTGCACCGAGTGAAGGCTCTGCTTGGGAGCGTGGCACACCTCACCACTGCCTCCACCCACTCCTGGGAGCTGATCCACAGCAAATGCAGGCACTTCTTGCTTCTGTGCAGCTCAACAATGGACACCAAGATGAGGAGGAAGAACTCGGAGATTTTGTCGCACTCCTGGAATCTTTCGATGAGGATATCTTTGATTTCTGAGCAGAGGTAGTGGATGACCTCTACTATATAGGCTACGCCCAAGTCCTTGAGATCCATGAGGGACTGAACAAAAGGGATGAACCAGAGGAATGTGCTGTGATGGACACGCATGTCTCTGCCAATGTCAGACTGAAGCATGTTAGCCAGGGTCTGCATATCTTCATACATGTTGGGGCAGTACTCTGGGCAAATGGCAGCCTTCCAGCCAGTGTCCTGAAAAATACATCCACCACACAACAGCCTCAGTGATATGCACAGTTTAATACGGCAGCTTTCTTGTAGCCAAGCTTTTTTGCTACTTCCTTTCATATACTTGTGCATTAAACAGTAACAGCTCTTGTACCCCAATGTAAGTAATTAAAAAATGCAAAAAATAAAGAGCACACAGATCTAATTTCCTAAAACATTACCTATGAAATTGATGTGAAGTAGTAGTTCCTTTAAAAATCATTGTGAACTATTCAAAGACATCATGCTGACATAATTTAACTTCAGATAATAAAAAACACATGAAAAGCCTTTAAAAGACACTTCATAAATGCAATACCTTGACATCAAGAGTTCACCACACTTGGAAATGTTTATTCTTGACAACATCATTAAGTGACCCCAGTTCAAAGAAAAGGAATATAAAACACTGGTTTAATACCTTTTGAGGCTTTTCTGTGTTATAATTATACACAATCTGACTGCAAGACATCATGTCATCACCATAGTCTGAGTCTGGTTCAGCTTTTGTCCTGAAAAGAAACACAGATTACTACAGACTCACACAATTAAAACCCTGAGAAACTCAGGAGAGACGTTGCTTTTCAGATACCAAATGAGTATTAGAACTTGTCAGTGATAAAACACACTGGTGGAAAAGGTACCATATAAGTGTAGAGCTTGTTTTATCCAGCTTGCAAGAGCTGGGAAAAGTGACTGTCTCAGGAAGAAGCTTTCTATTGGAGTCATGGATTTGCCTATGTAGAACAAATGCCCAGAATGCCATCTACTGAAAATTCAGAATTCTCATAAATTTACCAAACCTTGAACATGGCAATTTTCATTAACCTTCAGTGCAAGTTGGTAGCAGCACTAAATAAGCACAGAACAGTTAACAGTCTTCCCAATTTAGGAAAAAAAATACTAATGAGTTTAACAGAGACACCAGAGTTACCAAAGAGAAGTGAACATAGATTTTTTTGAAGGAACATCACAATTCTAGGGGATCTACTTAAACTTTTCTTTGCTTGGAGTTGGAAAGATGATATTTTTTAACTGCCATCGCCCTCCCCCAACACAAATTACAGCAGCACTGACAAGAACTGACCTCATAAAACTACTGCGAATATTTTTGATTTCGTTGTTGTAGCTGACACTGTTGATTATGGTTTGAAAGGCTTGGACAGGATCAATCAGCTGACCCCAAACTTTAGACCCAAGCTGATCCAAAATAACCATGAAACAATGTAGGGCAGGCCAGAAGGGGTCAGTGGAATCATCTGAAACACAACAGGAACAGTGGAGAGGGTTGAAATGCAAATCCTGGACGTTCTTAGGCTAAGCAGAAATTGAAAGAGTTGGTTCTCATTGATTTTTCTAAAATATCAATAGAAAAGTATTCTAGTAAGTTGCAACTGTACTTTTTACTGGAAAAAGAATTTAAAAAGTCAAGGTCCCTCATTTGTACAGAGACACTGCTCCTTATGCAGTCTTAAATCAACAGGAGCCTGGATGCCCATTATTAATATTAAATAATACTGATATTTCCCCACTCTGTGAAACTGATTCTTTCACACTGGTTTTTGCAGGAGTGTGCTAAGAAGTGGCACAACTTACACAGTTATTTACACTTTCACTTACACAGCTAATTTATACTTCACAGTTATACTAGAAGCAATTGGTTCTTTCAAGTGTGTTCTTACTCCCCCATGTAAGAAAATATCACGCCCTCAATAAACACGAATTAAATAAAAATCTGCTCATTTAAGAGGCAATCCTGGTCTTGAGGTCACAAGGCCATTCCCAGACTAAGCCAGATTTAGCAAAAGCACCACCATCCCCTCTCCACTCCAGACTTTGGATGTCATCTTTCAGTATTTGTCAGTATTGCCCAAACACTGTACCTTTCAAAAGATAAACAGGTCTCAGGTAAAATTACCTCTCATTACACTACTAAAAAATTAACAAGGAATTTGCTAAAGATGAAAAATGAGCTATGAATTGTCTTAATCTCAGCATCAAAACTAGTTACCAGCTGCTTCTTTCTCCATAGTGTGAAGTATAGACTGCATGAAATCATTTTGTTTGTCTGGGCCCAGTAACAGAGAGTCCATAGCTTGTTCTTCCAGCACAGACAGCAACATGCAAATTCCTGCAGAAGAAAAAACAGAAGCAACCTGTCTATGTATTTGAAAAAATACACAGCACTTATGAATTTGTACTGACAAATTTTCAAGCTCTGACTTGAAAGAACTGCTTACAAATGGGAGACTACACAAACTCATTTCTGATCATAAATACTCACCCAGCCAATAGTTCTTGTAGTTGGCTGTATCATACAAATGAGCTGGCAGAAGGATGAGTTTACCCTTTTCAAACATCGAAGAGCTGTAAATATCTGGGTTCTCAAAAAGCCCCAACTCAATAACTCTGAACAAACAAGTCAGCACTTCCTCTAAGTCATAGTAATCATCCCTGTCAACCTTTCCCAAATTCCTTGCTGTGAGGATGGCCCATCGACGAATCTAAGGATTGAAACAAATAGTTTTATGTTAATAAAAAGAACAAAGAAATTCTGTAAGAGGAAGCACTGCTATTACAAATAGGACAAAAGCATTTTTTTACTAATAGAATAATTAAAAATAAGTCTTCAAAATAATCTTAGAAATGGGCTTGCTATATCCACAAGATGATGTTGGTGACAAGGAAGCTAAAATTCAGGGTAATACCTACAAAGAAAATTCTTTGGGATATATGTGCAACAGTTGGTTTGTACTAATTTTATGTTATTTACATGTAACTGACCAAGATATTTTAATGAGAGAACTGCTTACTGTAACAGAGGTCAAGTCTTATTTACAGATAAATGCACCACAAGTTTTCTAAAATCATGCAAGACAGTACTCAATCCCTTCAGTATTAACATGTGCACATAACCAGGATTTAGCAGAACAGAAAAAGGAACTTACCGCCTCATTTGGGTGTACCAAAAAGAGATAAATTCCTGGGTATTTTTCAAACACCTGAAAAGAGTCTTGACTTCGTTCCATTCTGCAGAGCACTTCTACACACAGCTCACCTGAAAGGGTAAGATAGTTACAGTAAGCATTAATTTACAGGCTCACAACAAAAGTGTATTTATATCAAAATAAATTATACATTGTTCCTCTAGTTTAACTACAGTTCATTTTCACCTCCTGCAGTGGAACACCACCAGTCCCTTCCACAGGGATATGATCAGATACATACTGACTTTCTCATGCAGCAGCAGGTAGGGGTATTTCAGTATCTCCAGCAGGGGCACTCGCAGGTTGTTCTCAAAATTTGGGCCCACATAACCAGATAGAGGTGTTTCCCCATGCTCATCAACCAGAAACAGCTCATCTTCTCCTGTTTCTTCATTCATGGATTTCTCCATGTGGGCAACAAGGCGGGAGGTTTCCAAGTTCCACAGGTCCTGTTCAGTGGGGCAAAACAACAATCAAAGTGTATTTGTGAAAAAAGTGATGAAGGACATTTATTACCACATACAGATAATTAATTACATGTTCAAAACTTGAAATCTCATTTTGAAAAGTTTCTTTCTATTCATGGTCCAAAACAGTAAAGCTTTGAAATGGAATTCAACTACACAAAGCACAAATATCTCACTTCAAAGTGGAGACTATAAAGTCATTTTTAAAAGAACAGCCTTCAAACCAGATGCAATTTCATAATTCTGTTAAATATTCATATTCATTTCAATACTTATTTTAGTCACAAAACTTTGTTCCACTGGCCAATACACAGAAAGACAAGATACAGGAAAAGATCTTATTTAGGAAGATAGGAAAAGCAATTATAAAATCTTGCCTTCTTACAGATTTTACCATTAGTGGAAGGAAAAGAATACAAAAAATGCAAAGAGACTGACTGATTTGCTGGATATTTGTAGGGATTCACCCACTTAACTTACTCATCTTAAGTAACTGCTCCAAACCTCAATTAGACACCAAGTTTAGTCACTGCAGTAAATGGACACAAAAAGGAACTTGCAGTAGGTCCAAACACTTCTCTTATTCCCAGTCTATGGAACTTCCAGTCACATGGAATTGCACTCCAGAGCAATCTAGCTGACCAATCTAAAGAGCAACCTTTTAGACTATGATCAATTAGCTAAAAACACATACTTTACATACACAGAAGGGAAATAAGCTAATAATATAAGTTTTATAAAATGCTCTCCTAAAATATAAAATTGTATACTACTAAGGGAGGACTACAAAAGAGGTTTAAATTTTTTGATTAATTGCACAGTCTGGCAAGGTCTGATCTCTGAAATTCAAACATAAGAGAAAACTACAAAGTGAAGTGAAGTGAAAGTGAAGTGAAAGCAAACAAAAACAGGAACAAACCAACAGCTGAAGAGAAACCAGTGGAAAAGAGAAAACACATTAAAGAAATGAGCTGTTAGTCTGGCAGATGTTCTTTGTTTCAGATGACAAACCATCTACAGCATGAAAGAAGTCCAAGCTATGGCATCTAGTCAGCAACTTAAAACTACTAGTTTAGCTTTTGCTAATTTGAATATATGCAAAACAAGAGGATCTCTGCTTTACAATCACCAGTTTGCAACTCCATACGAAAAAAGCAGACAGTTCAAAAGCAACACAATCTACTCCCAAAACCCAGTAACACAAAACCCCTCCCCTTACACTGAGGCTTCTTAATTAATCTCTTAACTGATTACCTCATGCAATCTTGGACATTCTTCCCTTGCTTTGTGATATTCAACCACACACTCCAGGCAGTAACAGAGATCATCATTGGAGCCTTCAAAATCTTCCTGGGACAGCCTTTGAGCAGCATAGCGCTTCAGGAACTCGGTGGTGTCAGCACCACTCTGTGTGCACCATCGGCATGTGCTCATTCTGGGGGTGGTGGGGGGGGCAAAAAAAAACAGCAATTAAAGCCCAAAGCCTTCAAGTAGCAAAATATTCCCTTTCAGCCACGACAATTTTAAAGTGTGGGGAGCGTCAGGATTTCAGTTACTCTTTAGCAGTTTCCATGCAGACGTTCTTACAACATCCAGGTGCAAGCAATTAAACAGATTAAAGCAATTAAAGGGACATCGCACAAAAAATGCCTGTGGAAGGAACCGCACGCAGTAAAAGTAAAGCACTGTAGTCAAATGTGCAAACTAGGAAAAAAAAAGGGTGAAAAATCATTTTATATTAAAAAAAAACTCTCCATGATTTCCAGAAGTACAATGCAAAGCCCTTTCTATTATTTTACTTGCATGATTTCCAGAAGTACAATGCAAAGCTCTTTCTATTATTTTACTTGCATGATTTCCAGAAGTACAATGCAAAGCTCTTTCTATTATTTTACTGGTGTCTCTGGAATCTAGGTCTAGTGGCCCAGAGTTTAATTAGGTTCTTTCCTTAATCTCCTACTAAAATTTATAGGCCAACAAATCCCTGTTGTCACAAGCAAAGGATATTTACGAAGAACTTTCCTGTCTTCGTTATTTTTATAGACAGAGTGCTAAAATTCTCACGACAGATTGCTTTCCTCTAAAAACAAAAATCCTTCACTAAGCAGCAATGGAGTCATCTCAGATCCTGCTAGCCTGAAGAATTCCACAGAACACTGGAACCACAGAATAGTTTGGGTTGGAAAGGACCTCAAGGATCATTTCGTTCCACCCCCTGCCATGGGCAGGGACACCTTCCACTGTCCCTGGCTGCTCCAAGCACCATCCAAGCTTTGGACACTTGCAGGGATCCAGGGGCAACCACAGCTTCTCTGGGCACCCTGTGCCAAGGTCTCAGCACCCTCACAGGGAAAAGCCTTCTCCTAATACTCAATCTAACCCTGCCCTCTGTCAATTTGAATCCACTTCCCCTCGTCCTACCACTACAGCTCCTTTCTAGCTTCCTTGTAAACATCTTCAGATAACGGAAGGCTGCAAAACCACGAACTCGAACTAAATACACAAAAAGAAAGGTGGTAACTACTTCTTTTATTCAGCATTGAAAAAGCAGATGAAGCCAAGCCATAAGTTTCCTCATACATACACATATACTGGGAAAACCCAACAATTGTGGCATTTACCTTTGAAAAAAGCAGCTATTTGCTGTGCAGGTGTGCCAGGTCACATGGTGAGAAGGAGAACAGCGCTGCCCTGCAGCCAGGGAAGGGGCTGAGCCCTTCAGCCATACATGTCCTGAGTGCAGAGGGCAGAGCCGTATCCTCAGCAATCCACCCCCTGGTGACCAAGTCCCGGTGGTGTTTCAAAGATCTAGAGCAAAACAGAAATCAAACCACTGAATCACAGAATCAGTCCGGCTGGAAAAGGCCTCTGAGATCACCGAATCCAACCTGTGACCAAACACCACCTTGTATCACCCAGAGCAGAGCACTGAGTGCCACATCCAGCTGAACCTCTAGGGATGGTGACCCTACCACTGCCCTGGGCAGCCCATTCCAATACTCAAATATTTAAGAACTCTTTCAGTGAAGGAATTTCTCCTGATGCCCAGCCTGAATCTCCCCTGGCACTGCCTGAGGCTCTGTCCACTCCTGCCACTCACTAGCTGAGAGAAGAGGCCAACCCTCACCTGACAGAACCTTTTTCCAGGTGGTAATGACTCCACAACCAAAGGTTGTAAAGCAGGCACGTATTTTATTCAGTGCTGGACACAGGGGGAGAGCATCTTCCCAAATCCTGCGTGCCCCAACATTCACAAAACCTCTATTTATTCACAAAAAAATCATGCATATTTTATAACGCCTATACACATTCAGTATCTATCCCCGCCCATTTTCCACATGGTATGGAAATTATCCTTTTTATTGAGTCGGTGGTCTTTAAATGAGTCTGGGGGCCTGACAAGATGAAAGCTCATAGTTGCTAAACTTTCGAACTCAAGTGCTTTTGCATCGAATTTTCTGGCAAGCTCAGCAGTTTTTATCAGGGGCTTCTCTTATTTGCGAGCTCAGCAGAATTTTATAGGTAACAGGTATCCTTCGGAGGGTCCCCTATCTCAGTCCCGTACGAGTAGAATAACAAATACCATATGTTCACACATATATTCCCTAAACTATCCTAAATTCCCTGTTAACCCTTAAATCCCTTGTTTCAGTAGATCAGCAGAAATCAGTTCAGCTCACACTCAAGAACTGCTTTGGTATTTAGGCTAACAGTTGCAGTAATACATTTCACGAAGCGGTAAGTACGATTTGCAAGAGAATCCCTTCTGTCATTCAAATGCGGATGTTTGCCTCGCTTTTCACTCGTAAAAGGCGTAAATATTTACCTATGTCCGTTAAGCGAGGGAATCGCTGCACGGAGCGCGGGCGGGCACCGAGCTGCGAGCAGCACCGTGCCCTGAACGCTCCTACC
>NW_005054329.1:4115950-4127396 GCF_000277835.1 Geospiza fortis | reverse complement strand
GGCCGGATGTGGGCGCTCGCTGCCTCCCACGGGAGGAGCCTTAAAGGGACGGCGCGGCCCCAGAGGCAGCGGGCGAGGAAACTGAGGCATGGGGGAGGGCCGTGTTATAGCCCGGGCACCGCCTCAGGAACGGAGGAGGATGGGCTTGAGCCGTGCTACAGCCTCCGGAATGGACGGTGCTGGGCCTGAGCGGGGTTACAGCCCGGGCACCGCCTCAGGAACGGACGGTGCTGGGCCTGAGCCGTGCTACAGCCTCAGGGACGGACGGTGCTGGGCCTGAGCCGTGCTACAGCCTCAGGGACGGACGGTGCTGGGCCTGAGCCGTGCTACAGCCCGGGCACCGCCTCAGGTGATGGCCGAAAAGACTGGTTGGAAATAAAACACCATAAACTGGTGTCTACAGAGCAGGTATTTGTTTATTGCAGTGCTGGAGGAGAGGGGGATTTCTCCACCTCACTCACTCACTCTTGTCGGGTGCTGTGGTTTATTTACACAGTGAGTATTCCTTGATGTTGCTATGTCATTAAATTAGCTCCAGCACATATGTGATGATGTTATATATAATGTTATCTCATGGTTATAAATAGTTTTTCTGTGGTGCTTTGCACCTCCCCAATTTAGGTGTTCTTGGGGCTTTTCTTCGATGAAGCCTCAAGCTCTTCCTCTCATCTGAACTTTTTAACTTTGTCTTCAGACCATGTGCAGTTATGGTGTTCCTTGGTCCTTCTGGATCTAACTGGTCTAAATTCTTCATTTTGTGGCTAATTGGCTTTACATTTGTCAATTTCTTGTTTGTACATCCTCGTGCTTCCCAGTATAGCTACACTTGTCTGTTTTTGAGATTATTCACCTGGCAAGTTTCTGTTTATTTATGCTTTAAGTAACTAACTAACCATAGACTGGCTATTGCATTGTATAGGAAGTTATGATTCAGGTTATATAGATATAGAAAGTAATGATTCAAGTTATATTGGTGTCCTTTATCTTAAGCTACATAAGCATCTTGTAACTTTGACCCAAGTTATATCAGCATCACCTTTCTCCACCTCCTTGGTTAAGACCTTACAGGAGAGAGGGGTGAAAAAAGCAAGTCCCTGTTTGATCTTCAGCTGCTTCTTCAGCTTTGAAGTGCTGCAAACACAGCTTTGGAACTCATCTGTCTCTGTCTTTGATAATGCCACACAGCTGAAGAGTTTTGTGCTGTAACACCACTCAGGTCACAAAGACGCCAGGGAAATGCTTGAAACAACACATCTGCTTGAAACACCCAAGTTTTTAGGGTGCTTTTACACTTGAAGGATCTGTCATGCTCTTATTTATAATGCAGTCTGATACACAAAGCTTTGTCAATGTTATTTTCTTCATCATTCTGTGGAGCCTCTTTGGGTTTTTTTTAAACCTTGCAGAGTTTGCTCTGTTTGCAGTAATACTGAAATACCCCCGTGAAAGAACTGCCTCCCCGTGCCTGTAATCCCATGGGCCCAGGGAAGAGGATGGCAAAGGGAAAAGCTCCTTCCTTGTGCCTTTCAGCACCTGGGAAATAATCAACCTGCAATTATTTGCCCCTGTGCAAACAGATTGCACACACCTCACCCAAGGAGAGGAAGGAGTTTCCTTGCTCCATTCCCAGGGCTGTAGGGAGATGGAAGCCTCTCTTTCCTCAGGTCTGTGTTTGCCCAAAGCAGCCAGTGCAGTGATGGCTCCAAGTTTACAATTCCTATTTAGCAGAGAAACTGCTTTTAAGGAGTATCAGCAAGGTTTTTCCTGGGAGGAAGGAACAGGAGCTCATGCCCTGAGGTGACCCTTTGAGCTGGAATGCTCCTGGCTCACTGACAAGGGAGTGAAAATTCCTCAGAAAAATATTTTGAAAGGTGGTTTTGAAGCCCAAACATGCAAGATAATGAGAGGAGAATGAGATAGCAGAGCTAAATCAAAGGCATCTGTCCTGTCTGTACTGCTGATTAATAACCACCAACTTCACCCTAATAACTCTGAATTGCAGATGGATTGAAGGCCAGAGGAATGCCCTGGAGCAGGGAAACCTCCCAAGGTTTGAGATCCCTTACCTGAGCAAGAGATCCCTTACTCACACCAGATCCTTGGTAAGCGACTGACAGCAGCTAAATTAGTACTAATGAACAAGTCATTAATAAGGTGAGCTTTGAACCTTGGTAAACCACTGTTAAAACTTTATTGAATTCCATCACATTTATTGAACTCTTGTCAAATTATTCTTTTCACTCAATAAAACATTTTTGCTTCTCTCTTTGGAGTGAGGGGCATTCCACTCAGCCACAACAGTTTTCTTTTAAAGCAAAGAATAAAATAAACCTCAACATGGAGACAGAAGTTTATTTCTGCAAGATGACTTTACAAACTCTACAACCAAGCATTGTTTGTGCTCTTGCCTGCACACAATTCAGAGCATCTCCATTTTCAAGGGAAAAAAACAACCTTGAAAAAGACAAACTTTTTAGATTCAGAAATTCAAGTTTTTCACCTTTTAACTTTAAAACCCATGAAGCAAGACAAAGACCTAAGTGGAAGTGGTGTGTGTTTCCTTCCTCCATCCCATTTCATCTCTTGGCTGGAAAACTTTATCCTCAAAGCAGTGGCTGGTGCAGGGGAGGTTGGGCCTGTCTCACAAAAATCCCAGTGCTTTCTCTCTTCAGAGAGACTAAAGGCAGACACAGTTACATATGGGAAGTTTTCCTTTAAAATCCCTTGCTGTAAGTCACCTTCCAGACCCTCCAACAAGGCCTTTAGTTCAAGCCCTTGAAAGTTCTGGATTTTCAATGATGATTACTAGAATTGAAGAGGGAAATTGTCACTTATCAAAATGACCCTGAAAAAGCAGGGAGTCTGAGTCTTCTTGCTTTACTGTCTAGTACAACATATAGGAAATATAAACAAGCCTTACAAGAATTTACACATATATTTTTGGGGCTTTTTACATTAATTCAGTCAATTTACAAATAATCACTTCAGGCAGAGAGTTAAAAGTATCATACAAAACACAAGTAAAACCTCCATCTTATTAAAATGTAGAAATTCTCCATGGCAAAATAAAAATATCTGCGTATGCATATGCATATATATACACACTGGTTTGTCTCTGTATTCCAAATATTAAATACAACACTTTATATTACTTGTTTTGCTTAGCATGAAATGGTGAATAGTAATGGACAAAAGTCTTTTTTCTCTAGAAGGATTGAGAAAAGTGTAAGTCTGCATCAAAAAGAAAAAATAAAATCAGCTGCTTTTAAGAATAAGATACCTGTTAAAAAAAACCAACTCAAAAGTTGTGTTGTTTTCATCAACACAGATGTCTAAAGACTTGATTGTTAGAGAGTTTTAAAAGCAAACTGAAAACCTTTTTCCAGTCCCATAAATTTTAAAAAAATAAAGTTCTGAAAACCAAGTTCATTCTGGGAAAACAGCAGCTGTCACCTCCACCAAAAAAAAAGTATTTTGAGACATTTAGAAAGCAACTTGTATGCTTACATGAAATCTTCTAAAACCAGAGCTGAATGAAATAAAATGTGGCACAAAAGCTCTGTTTAACTCAATCTTCAAGCTGAAACAAGACATTCAGAGGTGCCAATCCTGACTCTTCCCATTGCCAACAGCCTGGGTACTTGCAGGTGATGAGCTCCACCTACTTTCAACCAGACCCATTTGCAGTTAAATCTGCAAATTAGGCATTGCTTTTAGGACTAATTAATTAATCATTCTCATCACTGGAGTCAAAAATGTCATTGAGTGTCTCTTCATTGGAGTCAAAAATGTCACTGAGTCTGAAAGCCTGCTGCTGCTGCTGCCTGGCTGCTGAACTGTCAAAACTTCTGCGTTTCCCCTCTTCCTCCCTTAACTTTTCTTCAAGGTCTGGGAGTGTCTTTTCATACAGATAATCAATAATTTCTGTGAGAAAAAAAAAAAGAAAAAGTGGTTTTAATTGGATCTGTAGAGGAACAGCATCTCACAGACAGAAATTTTGTTGTCAGTGTTAAATGCACAAAATCTCTGTATTGTTCTGATGACAGAGGCTGCGGGGAGATCAGGCATAACACAAACATGCAAAGAGAAATTAAAATGCACAGTCTTAAAACTTTTCAAGCCAAGGTATTAAAAAGAACAGGTTCAGAAGCAATTGCATGAAGAGAACATTGAAAGTTATAAAAAAAGCTTTTATTGAAATAAGTATAAAGTCTAAGATTTTAGCCAATTAGGAAAAAATTGAACCAGAATATGTAGCCTGTGAGATTCAAGCCAAAGCCTTAAGGAGTACATACAAACAGCTGGCATACTGACCAGAAAAAGTCCTTCTTTTCCAGAGAGGGACAAAGGACACTTTTAGCCTATAAAACTTTGACTGAACATAGGCTCTAGGAACATCTCTGCAAAGAGAAGAGTTCAAAGAATTAGTGGTGCAAGGAACTATCATAAAGCTTAATTGTTACTGACTTATCCATTCCTGAGAGTGATGCCAGTCAAACCCCAGCTTAGATTTAGGTAGAAAGGATGAAATTCAAATAATAATTAACCCATTACATCAAATCATAATTTTTCCCATTAATTGATTAACATCTGGAAGCACAGATACACAACACCCCAGTATGAGGAACATTAAGGGTTTCAGGGCTTCCTGCTCAGTGCTATGGCAGGATATGCAACTGTAATGTTTCCAAATTGAACATTTCCTACAGCTGTAAAGGTATCAGAACTTTGATTCCTCTGCTTTCACTACCCTTTGTATCCATAAAAAGAAAGGAGGTTTACCCAATAGCATTACTGAGCTCATCCCAGTTTACTTCACTGGCATCCTCTGCTTTTGTTTCATACAACCTGTGAATGTGAGACAGAAGTAGTTTGCAAGCAGAACTCAAGACATCATTCAGTGGTCCCAGCTCCCCCAGTCAGAAATTACAGGACATTTTGTCCACAGAAAGAATGATTACAAAACATGTATCAAGCTGCAAGCAGGCTGTTCTCACCCTGCCAAGTTTTATAAGCACAGCTCAAACAGTGGGAGACACAAAAACATCCCAGTGCTCAGGACTGTACCTTTTGATAAGGGTGATCTTGGTCCATAATCCATTGGTTCCTCTGTACAACTTCTGCCCTCTGGTCAATTTGCTTGTTAAAATTGAATTCCTTTGAAAACACACAAAACCAGCTTTCTATCATTTCAAGAAATTCCAAGCATCAAGATGGTGCTGCTGTCACAGAGAGGCAGTGTTCTGCCAAGTGACAGGGGGGATTGAAGGGACACAGTTATCAATGGAAAGAATGGTCCTAATTTCACTATGAATATTAAGGCAACAAAAAAGTAAAATGATACATTCAATAAAACTATACACTTACCTTTAGCAACAGGCAAAAATGTGCAAGGGAATGCACTAATCATTATTATATGAGAGAAAGGATAGTGATTGAGACCAATTGCCTCAATATTTTATCATCATCCAGATCCTGTCACTGGGGAGCCCCATTTCACAGGCAGGACCTGGAGAACCCTTCCCAGCAACTGGAAAATCCTCCACAGTGTGTCCACCTCTAAGGTGAGGTCACCAAATTTGCCCCAAAAGTGGGTCCAGCTTTTATAGGCTCCAAATCATCAAGTCAAAGTGACTTGATTATATTTTTAGCACAGGAACACCTGGATGTGATGGCACACTTCCCAACCAGCAGGGGCCCAGGCCTTGGTTGGGAGAGTTTCCCCTAAAATACCCTACAAAGAAGCTGCTATTCCTGTCACTTGGGAAAGTTTCTCAAAATGATACATTTCTTGCAGATAACTACACAAGGTTATGTGAAAGTTTCTGAAGCAGCTGGTTTGGTGTTAAACAGCTGGCATAAGAGTCTCAATCATCTATTTTTAGCTAAATAAATCTGCTGGTATTAGTCACAATGCCCAGGGTTCAGTATGTAAGTCAACTCTGCTGCTCAGGCCTCAGCACACCAGGCAGAAATCAGGCTTTGCTATCACAGCAAACAGAGAACTTGCTGCAGCTGGCAAGGAGTTATTTCTCTCAGATTCATCTGCAATGCCTCTTCTGTGCTCTACGATCTCTTACCTGACCTACCAAAGGATCATCATGGTACAAAACACAGGTTTTGCAGAATAAATACACCCCAGTACACATTTTACTATCCCAGTTTAGTCCAAGCCCTCACCATTTCTGTTTGCATTGTCTCCAGTATCGACTTCCCACTCTGGTTTCAATCTCAGTCCATGGCAGTGGCTGGTACAGCTGCTCACGGTCAATCCAGAGATCTGTGTCTGACTGTTCCAGGGAGGAAAGAGAACTTGCATTTTCTGTTGTCAGTTTTCTCCTCATCACATCCTTCACTGCACTCATTAACTTCTGGGTCTCTTCCTCTGTCCAAGGACCATAGTTAATAGCTAAAATTGAAAATCCACCAGGTTAAGGCATAATTTATCATGAATGACTAGTGAAAAAAAGGCAAAAGAGCAAATGTTTCTCTTTGCATGATTTTTATTTATTGGACCAACTTCTTAACACATCCTAGAAACTCTTCTGCATACCAAGCTTGAGAGTTCAGCCCAAACACTAGAGAACAGTCTTATCTCCAGTCTGATCTTTTTAAACCTGGCTGCCAAATTCCTTCTGCCCTCCCCATGAAATCATCTTTTTTAGGTCTCAGTTCTGTTAATGAGGAGTCATATTTGTTCCATTTTTGTCCATTTTCTTTCAGACATCTTTCTTACCTTTCCACATGAAAATGCAATCAGTGGTGTGAAGAAGAGGACCACCACTACAAATCAATTAATTAATTAAAGAACCCATACTTGAAGGACTTTTTCCTTATGTTTAGGGTACCTACATTGTACAGTTCAAATAACATTACACAAAATGAACTGTCTTTCTTAAAATTCCATACCTGACTTGATTTCAGAGAATTTCATAGCAACTGAGAGGTTAGAACGGGACATCAACTCAGAAATCTTCTTCCAATCATTGCCATGCAGAGCTTGATACTTCTTTAATTGTTCTTTTTCTTCTTTAGTATACCTGGTTGAGGAAATGAGCACAGCTCCAGCTGTAATTTCAAACCATTTCAAGCTCTTAAAGAGCTGTAACATCTGCAGGTGTTCAGTGTTAATCATCACAATCACTTCAAGTCACATTTTAGAACAGAGGAATCAGTAAGGGAAAATGAGCTATCAATCAAGTGGCAGTAACTGGCACAAATGGGAGAGAGGATCTTCATTTGAATCCATTTTTAATTTACAAATAATCAACACAGACTGATATTAGCATTCAGAAACATTTTTAAAGTATTCCCTTACCTTCCTTTATAATTATTTGGGTCAAATATCTTCCTTGCTCGATAATATATCAGCCTCCAGGGCCGGGGTATGCCCTCAGCTGGAAGGTAAAGGATCATTTTTAACAAACATTTCTAACAGTGGTGAGGCCACAATGAAGCAAACCCCAAAACCCAACACCACACTGGCCATGCTGTCAACACCAGATTCTTTCCACTCAGCAGCTACAAACTGCATGGGCTGGCTGTGCATTTAATCCAGGTGTGATTAAAATTTAACTGGCATGCTGAACACTCCCATTAAAGAGAGACATGAGACAGCCACCAAGCAGGAGCTGAGCAGACCCTGGGTGTCACAGACTGTCCCAGCTGGGAAAAGCAGGCACTGGGGGCAGCAGCAAAAACCAAGTGAAGATCCCCAGAGACCAACCCCTGGGAACAACCACCTTGGGCAGCAGTGCCCAGCAGAGGGGACTGCAAGGCACAGAAATAATGAGACTTTCTGCCAAATCTTCCCAGCCCAGGAGCAAACTCCCAGACTGAAAGGAAAGTCAACATCAGGGAAATGTGCCAATGCAGAGGGAAGGACTGTGTGTCTGAAATAACCACAGAGGAACAAAGCTGTAGTTTGGTCTCAATATCCTGATCCATGACAGGCTGCCCTTTACTCTGCCTTGCCTGAGATGATGTCACCAAACACACAGAATAAAGATCCTGGTGCACTGAGGAGATCCCCAGCTCTTGGAAAACTGGCATGACTCAGTTTCTTCCACCTCCCTCAGTCCTGCACCAGCCACCTATTTATTGATGACAGTTTAAGCTGCCATTAGTAACCTTAATTATAGTTTAGCAAACACACTTAAAGCCATAAAGCCCAAATGCAAGTCTGGAAGTCTTTACTGGTCTTGAACATATTTTATCTCTAAAGTGTTCCTATTTGAGATCAGATAATAAGAACAGTGGACTGTGCAGATTATCAACTACACCATGTCAGCAGCTCCTTTTTTTACCAAATTTAGCAACATCAGTGCTTTCCAACAAAAATTATTTTACAGAATATCCCATGATATCACCAAGCTGTAGAATGCAACTTCAGCTGTCTGAGGATGAACTTAAATACTCACAGATTTTTTCACAAAAATGATATTCTGTTTTCAGGCGATGGATGGTGTCTTTATCTTTTGGATACCTCGAGGTAAACAAAAGTTTTTCAGCACTGTCTATTCCAGTAAGTGCTAAGAACTCTTCGACATTTTTCCTGATTTGTTTATTTTCCTTCTGGGTAAATCTGCCAAACCTGACAGCCATACCTAAAATATAGAAAAGGTTTAAAAAAAAACTAGTCAAACTACAAGTACCATTTCTTGAACATCTCAGGTTTTAGCTCAGGTGAACTGAAAACTGAACACTTTAATGGGAGTGTTCAGCACTACAAATTCAGAGGGGAAAAGAGAAAACTGAAAGAGACAAAAGCAGCTGGGAATCAGCAATTAACACACAAATTTGGACTGAAATTTGCCAATGTGGAAGCAGATGCTACAAAACAGAGAAACAGAAAACACATCAATGGAATGAAGTAAACCAACTGTGGGTGTAACAGACAGGACACAAGAGACTTTTGCCTCTGTCCAAACATCAGCACAGCTGCACAGTCCTTCCTCCCTGCAAGAGGATTTCAGAGAGCTCACCCTGTTTTTTAAACTCCTTAAACCTCATTAGGTCTCTTCCAGCCATTTTCTTGATTGAACTGTCTGATATATTCTTCACATGAGGAATAAACTCTTCCAGTTCTTGCCTTGCAGTATCCAAATCCACAAATGAAGTCATGGCAGAGTCCAGGCCTTCCTCACCATCCACACTGACCTCGTCAGAGGCTGCCAGTTCAGCAAAGGAATTGTTCTGCTGCTTTTCATGTGAGGCCAAGGCTTTTGGTGTCCTGATATAAAACAAAAAAAAGGCATAAAATAAAATACACCACTAGAACTCCAAACCAGAGATGTTGTTAACATCTCTACCATTAAAAGAAATAACATATTCATTAATTACAGAACAAAAAATACTTCACACATCCACTGGCTTGCATTTCTAACCTTTTAACATAATAATTGTAATTTATTTCCAAATTTCTGTACTTACAATAATCAAGGAGCTTTCTGAAGTTTTGAAAAGCCACAAAACTCTCACACATGGGCATACTGCAGAAATAATGTCTCTTGCTAGCACTGGCCCACAGATTTTTTCCATCTGTCTCTTACTAGTGCTCCTGTTTTGTTTTCTAGACACTGCAAAGGCATCAAGAACTACTTACACGAGCATTTATTTGCACAGAACATTTAATTGTATAGCTGACCTTACTAGCTGCTTGGTTAAAATGCACATGGTCACTATAAATATCAACTTTAACAAATGAAATATTTTTCTTTTCCCCCAATTTCTCTTTTTTAAAATATAAGTTGTTTGCAGGTAAGTTATTTCTATACCTGCAGTTTTTAAAGAGGAGAAAAGAGCCTACACTGAAGTGTTCTTAAAAATTATTGTTGGATCTTCACAAGCAAACTGAGGTTTTAAAGCTGGTCTCTAACATCACAAATGCTGTGTAAATTCAAAGTTTTTCTCTAAACCACACTCAAAACAGAATGAAGACAAACCTGGAGGCCAAATAACAAAAGGAATGTATTTGGGGAGTGGAGGAAGGAAAAAATCCCACAAAGGAAACCTGAACTTACATCACATCAGAGTCTGAAGAGTTTTCTTCCATGACATAAGGGCTGCTCTTACAGGCCTTTTTAGCAAGTGCTGGAGTCCTCTCAGCTCGCCCAGCTGCTTTACTGGGGGTGGAGAAACCTGCAGGGAGCTCCATGGAGACCTCAGCCATGGCAGAGGCAGCATCAGAGCCTCCATCCTCCCCTGCAGGGCAAGGCCACCCCCTGTCCTGCCCTGAGGGTGACAGAGGTGCCTCAGCTGTGCCATCTGTGTCCTCCTGGCCACTGCCCTCTCTCCTCTTCTTCCTCTTCTTTTTGGATTTCTCTTTGTGGCCCTTGCTGTGTTCCTCAGAGGGAGGCAGCTCACACAGCTCATCCTCTTCAGGATGCTTCTCTTTCCTTTTCTTCTTGTGTTTTTTAAAATAGACATCATCAGCAGCCCCCTCCTGGCAGTCCTGGTTCACAGGGACACAGCTGACATCGCTGAGCTCGTGGCTGCTGTCCTTCCTCTTCCTCTTCTTCCTCAGGGAAGCAGCTGCTCCAGTCCCATTGCTGATCTCATGTTCCACCTTCCCAAAGTATTTATCCAGCACAGTCTGCTGCTTCTCACCCTTTTTTTTCAGTTTTTTCATCTTTTCCCTGCCCTCCCCAGCCTGCGCTGCTGCATCTTCAAAGAGCACTGGGGAAACGTGGCCAGGCTCTGCATCTTCCACACTTTCAGCATTTTCGTGGTTGTTGTTGGACTCAATTGGTTTCCTCTTCTTCTTTTTCTTCTTCTTGATAAAATCCTGGACTTGAAAATCACCTGCATGTGCTTTGTCTTTCATTTTTTTTCTCTTAAGTAAAAGAGAAGAGTTTTAGTGGAGTGTTGTCTTTTATACACTGGTTTTGTTTAAAACAAAACACCTCCCCCCCCCAAAAAAAAAAGAACAAAAAGCACAAAACCCACCCAAAACCTTAACAATTAAAACCTCAATTTTATCTTAGACTCTTACTTTTCAATCCAGTTAGTTTTGTAAAGTGCCTAGGAAAAGCTGCTGCCTTCTTTGTCACACAGATGTGCATCACAGCTGTCCCCAGCCTTCAAAGTGCTTTCCTGCAACAACAAGAAAGACTTCAATAAATTCAACAACTGTTAGCTTTGATTTTAAATAACTGAGCAACGTCTGACTAGTATGTTCAACTCAGATTTCAGCACCAAGCTAAAAGCAACAAAGAAACACGAGACTCATCTGCACTAAACCCCAAATTCTCTGATTAGAAGTTTCTGAGGGGCCGAGCTCAGCCCTGCCGGGAGGATTCATTCACACAGAGCGGGCAGGAAGCATTTGGAGCACATTTTCTACATCCAGTACAAAACACTCACCGCGCAACACCCAGGGGCACGTTTGAAACCCGCGCCCTTGAATTTCGCGTCCCCAGGGCAGCTCGCACCGCCGGCCGGTCCC
>NW_005054329.1:4059946-4115146 GCF_000277835.1 Geospiza fortis | reverse complement strand
CCCATCCCACAGCCCCCGGGGAGGGTGAGGATGAGGGGTCACGGTCACCGCGGGCAGCTCCACAGCAGAAAAGTTTCCCCTTGAAGCCGTTAAAATCAGTTTCCCCCCCCCCACACACTGATTTATATGACAAGGAAATTGTGTTTGCCCGCTGCTCCTTCACAAGCATGGCCGTGTTTTAACGAGCAGCCCGCAGCCGGTGATGGGCACAGAGCAGGATGGGCTCTCCCTGCCAGGGTTTCCCCAAGTCCTGAGGTCTGGGAAGCACTTGGGGACAGGGACCCGGGGTTTGTGTCACACAAACGGTACCCACCTAAATCACACCGCCCTTGGAAGGGGCTGCCCAGGGCAATTTGGAGCCACTGCTCTGGAGGAGCCCAAGGAATGCCTGGCACTCAGCACCCTGCTCTGGGTGACAAGGTGCTGATAAGTCACAGGCTGGGATTGATGATTTTGGGGATCTTTTCCACCCCAAGTGAATCTGTGGTTCTGTAATTTACATTTTTAGACCTGCTCTGGAGGTTCTACTCTGTAGGAACATCGGGGGGTAGCACGGTTGGGACAGAGGGAGATGAGAGATCTCTGCAGCCAGGTCGTGGAACTCGGGGTTTATTGCAAAGGGCCTGGGTGCAGGGCCCTGCTGGGAGCTGCCAGCCACAGCTGGAGCAGGGCCCAGAGAAGAGAGGGGGAGAGAGGATGAGATGGTGAGAGAGTAAGAGGGTAAGAGAGCGAGGTTCTTGTTACAATACAATAAATCTTCTTCTGTGTTGAATATTCTTATTCTCACTAACCAATCTAGTACAAGATACAAATCCTACAGCATTTACATACAGCCTATAAGAATCATTACATTACCATCCTGTGTTACATTTTAAACCTTAAAAACTCCTCTTTGGGGCCCCTTCTGCCAAGCTGTAGGGTCTGCTCTGACCCTTGGGCCTGTCTGCAAGCAGAGGGTGTTGTTTGATCCAAAGGGGATCACCTTCAGCTGGCCATGCCATTGTTTTCCCATTGTTCATATCTCAAAGTTTACTTTCATTTCAATCTCACTTATAGTTTCTATATTCTCAAAATCTTTTGCCAGGCAATCATATTTATAAGGCTTTCCTGTTCCATCTTCCCCAACACTGCTCCCTTCCCAAACTCCCGGCACGTCTCAGTTCGTTATTCCCACTCCCATCTGAGCTGGGCGTGCGGCTCCCAAAGTTTTAATCACCTCGCTTGGGTCGGTTCCTTCTCCTCGCCACCCACCGCAGCCAGGCTGTCCCCGAGCAGCAGCTGAAGTGCAGCTCTCGTCCCCTGGATGGCACTCGCAGAACGGCAGCGAGCGAGCCCCGGGCACCGAGCGCTCTCCTCGCCCTTCCCCTGCCACAATTCCGGCTCCCCAGCCTCGGTTCTCCTCTTAAACCTCGCCTTTCCAGCCGGAGATCGGCTCTTGGCTTCCCTCCGTAATCGCACCCGGCACCGGCAGGCTTGGAAGTTGGTAAAATTCGGGAATTTGGAGTGTCACTGGAAATGTGAGGCTTTGCGGTGTTGAATTCTTTTGTAACTCTAAAAATCTATTGGGGGATTTTGTCAGGCACAGAAAAAAAAGCAGGCTTTACACCAGAACTCACTTGTTCAAATCCACACCTTCTACTTTCTTTTCTCTGGATCCCCTGAAGTTTGATGGGAAAGAGAACTCTTGCAGAGCATCCTGGCACTGGGAATTCTGAGCAATTTTAAATTAATGTTTTAATAAATTAAGAGACAATCTGGATTCCTGCAATCTGGTGAAACTAAACTTGGCGCAAGTTTTAGAAGGAAAAGGTAGTGTTCAATTTCAGTATTCTGGATGATTTCTGTTTTCTCAAGGCTTCTTTGCAGGAGGGTTTGTGCTGGTAGGGATGTGAGGAGATTTGCATCCCCCCGGTGCAATCCTCGAGCATGGAGTAAGCAGGGTGATAACAGGGACACTTGCACTCTTGGAACCAGCAGTAATTGCACTTCATGGTGGGTTCTGCTGGAGTTTGTGCAGCAAACTGCTGCCCCTCTGCCAGCTGCCCCCAACACTGCCCCGGGGAGTGCTGCATTCACCGGGGTGTCCCTGTCTGCCGAGAGGTGATAGGGGTGGCGTGGCAGCTCGCCGCACAAACGTGACACACTGACAGCATCACCCCTCTGCCCTTCCTCCTCCTCCTCCTCCTCCTCCTGCTGCTTCCAGGAATCACAAACACCTCTTGGAATCCCCTCCTCCCCAGGGCAGCCCTGGGGACCCAGCACTCTGGAGAGGATGGCCAGCAGGTCCCGGCCCTGAAGGACTGAAGGACACAAAGATGGCTTAGGAGAAAAGGACAAAAGGTTTGGAGCCAAGTGCAGCTTGGAGGAGTGCTGCTGGCAGCCGAGGGAGGGCATGAGGAACACACAGCTCCAACAGCTGCCAGGGAGGGTCTCTGGGCAGCAAATATACAAAAACCTGAGGCCAGTGGAAATGGATGGGACACTTGGTCCCTGATCCTCCTCCAGATAGTACTTGGACCCCAAAACACCAGTGCAAGTGTGACAAATCTACTCTGCAGCAGGCAAAGGACATCCTTCTTTCTCTCTGAGTTATTTTATGTATGTTCTGGTTATGGCATCGTGTATCCTGCCTCACTCTGCCCAGCCCCAGCCTCCCCACAGGATGTGTTCACCCACACACTCTGGCTACAAAACCATCATCTTCTAGGGATGAATGCTCTGTTACTCTGCTAGAATGCATGTTGTGTTTTAATTAATCAAGGAGTTAATTTAGTTATCAGTATATATTTGCTTGCAGCATAAAACTGAGGAAAGCATTTCATCTACTGATGCCAGTAAAAATCTGAGCCAAGCATTTTTGGTCTGTTTTCACCAGTAAAAGCCTTAGCCAAGCACTTTTCCAGTACAAACTTACTGAAAACTCCCGTGTTACAAAAATAAACCAGCTCTGGGCAGGAAATAGGAGTTCACCACACTTAACCCTGGAAAGCTCGACACAGACTTCAGAAATAGTGACCCGCAGCAGTTTGATTACATTTAGACTAGCATCTTCTGTATAATATGGTATAATTGAGTTCAAGACATCACTGACAAAGTCATTGTCGCCAGCAAAGAGTTGGATTTACCTTCCTTAGTGTGTGAAGGTAAATGGGAAATCCAGCCCCAAGTGCCAAAGCATCCCCTTACCTGTCCAGGTGGAGCCAGGGGCCACGCAGGGAGCAGGAACTGTTCTCCAGGAGAAGCCCTGAGAAGCATCTGGCTCATCTTCAGAGCCCCTACTGCTGCTCCCAACATGGAAAAGTCGTTCCCAAACTGGCAGTTCTGAGGAAGAAGAGGAGGAGGATGGTGCTGCTGCTCTGCTGGCCAGGAAAGGCTGGCACCAGGTCCCAGGGCAGACTGCAGGAGAAGCAGATTTAACAAACAACCGCTGGAATGTGCAGTGTTTATTTTACAAGCTTGTTATTTACATGACAACTGATGCCAGGCTGTCTTTATTGGTCTGAATGCCAGGACATTTAGGGTTCATTTTCCTAAGCTTTCCTCTACAGCCCTGAGGGCTGCAAGTTTTTCCTTTTTTTTTTCCAAATGAGATTGAACAGAAGCTACAGGATTCAGGCAATAAAATTTCAGCAGCTATGATCTCCAGAAGAAGAATATATGATCAAAAAACTCCCAAAACCACGGGAACTGCCACACTGATAGCCTTGGCTTTGGAGTTCCCAGCAAAGGAAGGATTTGCCAGGCCAGGAGAGGGAAATGCCCTTTTTGGTGGGTGAAGGGGATGAACAGAAAAGCTTTCCCTGGGCTCACCCAGGAGCCTGCTCCGTTACCCAAGGGATTCCACTCCCTGTGTGGGTACCAAGTAAAGGCAGAAATCACCCACCACGTTTTTCTTTTTCCTTTCGTGCCTATTGAAGATCACAATGAAGTATTTCTGAGCTGTCTGACTGTCACAGATCAAGGCACTGCTGACAATTGTTGCAAAATTATTTTGATTTCTGGAAGGATCCATAGGATGGACGCTACAAACGCAAGTGGGGCCATTTTGTCAAACTAAAATTTTGTCACATAGTGAAAAAAGAGAAGAAAAAGCTGTAATTAAGCAAGAGACAGAGCTGGACAAGTGCATGGTGTGAATAAGAATATTACAACTTTGAGCTGTAAACTGCATCATCACAAACATCTCTTGGAATAGAAATTACTGACAGGGCAGGTTTTCCATCACTCTGAAGCTTTTATTATTGACCTGGACTATGGCTGCAACAGGGCTTTTACATCTGAATGCTGTGCTTCATCTTTGAGCCTTTATTCCTCAGCTTCCTGGGCGATTTGGGTTTTTCTTTTTTTAACATTCTCTCCAAATCCACTCATCTTCTTTATCTTTTCTGGCACCAGCCTGACGAGGAGCCAAGGTGAACTCGGCAAGGGTGAGGAATGGGACTGACAGGAGCAAAATCATTTCCTTTGCACAGAGCACCCTCACAGCCCAGGGAGGTCCCTCTGCTGCCCTCAAGGGACCTGGAGCCACAGCCAGGATCTGAACCAAGCTCCCCCCAGTGCCAAACTGCTGATCACAGCCCTGTCAGGCTTTGGGGAACTTCCCTCAGGTGTTAGCTTTGATGATTTCAATAACTCTGTTCCCTCCCCTAACCCAAACCTGCTCACAGCTATTTGGGATCAATAAATTTATTGGAAACTTGGTCAGAGAGCAGAGTTCAGTTTCTCTGTCTCTCACAGACAGAGCAGCCACAAGTACCATGAGCTGTATTTGGAATAAGGTTGTTTTATTTGGTGTCAGTTATGCTCTTTACCTCAAATCACTGCATGTGCTGAACATCCTGCCTTCTGTGCTTGCTGCTTGGGGACACTGAGGTTTAATTAGTGTTTATGCAGCATTTTGTGTGCTTATTGCTATTATTATTATATCACAAGTACTATTATATTTTTGCAGTCTAAGTTGAGTGTTGTGCTTTTAAAAATGTATTCTGAGATGGCTATGCAGTGCCTCAATAATTCATTAGAGAAACAAACTAATGAAGGGCTGGTTAGTCAAATAATCATTAGGTTTGGTTCTGAGCTTTCCTTCCAATGCTCTGACTTCTAAGGGTTTTCTTCTCAGCATGAACTCATTTAAGATTTTAAATGAATTATTTCGTACACTAAAAATTAAACTCCTTATGAGCTTTAGTGCCCTCCCATATTTTGCACAGGCACTGCTGAAATAAATAAGGTATTTCCAAGAGGCAAGTAAACATTCTGCATGAATAAAAGTAGTAGGTTTTTCCTCCTGGTTGTTTGAACACAGGCTCCAAAGTGCCAGCTGTGACTCAGCAGGCAGAGGGACAGCCCCAGCAGCACGGCCTGGGGAGCTGCTCACTCCCAAGATCCACAGGCAGGATGTAAAATCAAGCAAAAGGGCATTTTGATCCTTTATGTGAACAAAACAATGCAAATTGGTGAGACTAATAAGCCCAGAAACATTACAAGGTGAATGCCTTTTATGTTTGTGAAAATCTTCTATGTTTATTTGTCTAATACAATGGAAAGAAAGCTTCAAAGGCTCTTTGATTTAAAAGTGCATTATTGAAGTCAGCCAGCACAATAATAATGGTTAGACCAAATTGTTGCATTGTGACCCTAATAGCAGTGCTGCTGTCAGAGCAGAGAACATCTGTACAGCCTCTTGCCCGAGTTGGTGGGGATGTAAAAACAAAAAATTAAGCCAAAGGATGAGAGGATGTAGGCAGGATAGGGGAAAAACTAAAATGAAATGGGTACAAATGCATCCATACATTCACAGTGCACCCAGAGCTGCTGCAGGCTATAAATTTTTATGATAAACCTAAAACTCAAGCTTTATTCTCTGAAAGATTTAAGAAACTTTGGGGGAGAGCCACTGCCTGTTTTAGTGCTGCCCCCAAACCACACTAAGCCAAGAGAAGATTTTCAGGCGAATTCAAATTGAAGACACCACAGAGAAAGTCAGGGATATCCCAAATCCCACTGGAGTGTCCTTAACCCACCAACTCTGCTCTGGGGACAGCAAACCCAGCAGGCTGAGAGCAGCTAAAACTTGTAACAGCACAGGAATATCTCTGCCCTCTTTCCTCTCCAACCTCAGCTTCTCACTCCAACACCAACTAAAATTCTCCTTCTCTGGAAGAGGCATCACAAAGTGCCCTGAGCACAGAGGAAAAGCTGGAGGGGGCTCAGTGAGGACAGTGCTGGACAGGAGAGTGTTGGGTAGGCAAACAGTCAGTGGCTGCCCAAGGAAAAGGTGAAAAACTCTTTATTTTTAAACATTTCGCACAATCATTCTCCTCTTTTTGAGTGCAGAACGTAGAGCAAAGAGAGCATGTTGTCAGTTCCTGACCAGCGTTTTCAGTTCCTGATTTTTGGGAGTTTTTAGCCACGCTTTCCCCAAGGGCAGATTGCTTTCCATGCAAATTCTTAGAGATGCTCTTATGCCTAATTATTGGATTTCAGAAGCTTTTGTCATCTTGCAAGGATTGTTTTGTTCTTGCTTGGCTGCTCACATTGTACAGATTAGACAGAACCTGCATTTCTTAGAATATTTTCTTTTTTAACCATTTGTACTTTATAAAATGAATTACACTGACTTTCCCACTCACATTTATTTGAAGTAGCAAAGATAAATGCAAGTGGGATCTACTACTAGATTTCCAGCAACAGCCTTTAAGAAAACTTCAATATCAAGGGAAATATCTCTAGTTTGATTTGTTTAAGCAAACCAACACGAGGTTTGTGCCTAAAAATCTTACAAGTGAAACCTGATTAAAAATAATAGCGTAACTCCCAGGCTGGGGGGATAAAAACCCTCAAAGCAAACACAGTGAACCTTGCATTGCTCCATAAAGAGCAAACCAGCCTGAAAAATAACACTGGTTTTAATCAGGAGCTTTGGCTTGCTCGCCCAGGTAGAAGAGCCCCTTTGTTTGCAGCTTTTCAACTTCCCGACTTACATTTGCTGTCTCCATCACCCTCCTGGTGGCTCCCAGGGGATTCCAGTGGGCTGGTCAGGACTGTAACTCCATTAATTACCACGTATTACAGTGTGTTAAAGCCTTTAGACAACCACAAATGCAACTTTCCCTGCACGGGGAGCCGCTGCATTTGTCATCCCGGCTCTGCTCCCGATGCCATCCCACCTCTGCCACCAAAATCAGGCAGCTAAAATTGTTCCCAGCTTAGCCCCAGCCCTGAAAAGCACAGTCCCAGCTCACACGGGCAGTTAGTTAGCATTTAGATAGGCTGGGACAGGGCTCTGTACAATAGGCATCAAAGCTGAACTCTTGGTGCAGCGAGAGGGATTAATTTCTTTAACCAACATGCCTGATCTGGCCTATCTCATTACCCTGCCTTGTCAGTGTCGATGTTAGATTTGATTGAAGATTATACCATTTAGGCCTTTCCCCTGCTTTCCACAGAAATCAGCCCTATTGAATTGCACATTCTTCCATGGGCCCCTGTCAATACTCAGTGGCCTGAGCCTCTAATTCTGCTTCATTTAAACTTCATCAACTTTTCCAATCAAGTGGAAGGATCTGAAATAGGCTCCGTAAGCAGAAAGGGCCTTTTTCCTTTTGTCAGATAATTTATTCTGTTTTCTCTTTCTCTCCCCCTCGCTTCCCCACCTCTTTCTCTTTTTCTTCTTTTCGCTCCCTTTCCCTGATGCTGAAAATGAGATTACAGTATTTAAATGACTATGATAATCAATCGGGGGACCTTGAGCCGAGATTGAGGTTAATTTTTCTTAGCAGAACAAAGAAGCGTGATGCCATGGGGGATTTGAAGGTGCAATCTGTGTTTCATGCTTGTATTCCTGCTCCCCCCCACCCCAAAACTGCAGTTTTAGGAGTCTTTTCTTGTTACTAACTATGCAGTTGTTGTGATTTTTAAGAGGAGAGGAGAAATGTAATTTTGGGGTTGATAAATAGCTAACAGCCTTCAATCAACGATTTTAATAGGAAAAAACAATTCACTTACATGGAGAGACTGCAGATCTAATGAAAGTGTTATCATTACCTTATTTATTTTTAAATATACTTGGAATAATTTTCTGCAGTTCTAGGAATAGTCCTTCCAGCCTGCACAGCAGAGTTGTGAACTTTTAACTGAATACTCCTTTTACTCAGCCACTCTTCCTACTTAGCAGCTTTCTTGGCTGTTTGGAAAAAAGTTGATGCTTTTGTCATGATTTTGCTAATCAGAAATGGAACCGCTTATGTTCATCTCAGAAGCTGCCTGGAAATGGCTTGTTAAGTCTTTAGATGATGTATTTTTGGTTGTAACACGCCAGCATTCGCTCACCTGGATCTTTCCCATTCCCTGCTCTGGAAGAGAGAAAGAGAAAAATATGCATTTCTTTGCTTCCATCCCAGCTGTCTTGTCAGTGCTGTTTTACATGCTGCCACCCAATGTTATCTTTTATTTGTGTCAGGAGAGAGGATTTGACAACTTCAGTATACAATGTTCATTTGGCAAGGCAAATTTTTCATACCAATTTTGAGTGGAAAATGAAACCATCTTTCAACACAACGAGCGACATCATTTTTGGACAGACTTATTATGAGAAGAAGAATTGCAAAACTTTATTTCCCTGCACGATGCAGGAGGAAAAACAAACCAGGAAATGAGACATTTAAACAAACAAACAAAAAAAAAAAAAAACCCCAAACATGTATGAATGTTTGAGGCCATCAGTTTGTTTTAGAAATAAAAAATAACCACCAGCTGCTGTCAGGTAGCTGTGGCCTCCTTTTTGTTAATCAGATGCTGCTGAATTTGGTTGCATCATAATGTAGCTTTGTTTCAAACCTTTTAAGCTCTCAGATAACTGGGGAAGGCAGACCAGGCTGACTTTAGAGGTTTGTCAGCTTTTGCCAAGCAAATCAACACTGGAGTTTGGGAAGGGGCTCAGGGCCTGAGAGAGGGAGGGTCCAGGGGCATTTTAAGGTGCTTTGCCTCCACCCAGAATCCCAAATGTAACTTCTGGCAGTACTAAATAGTCTGAACAATTACTGGAAAAATCTCATGGTAAATGGTGCTGTCCCATGTGTGTCACAGCAGGTTCCTTGGGGATGAGGGCTGGTGTCTGACAGCCCCCAGCACAAAGGGCTTCTGCTCCACGGCCAGGACTGGCTGTGCCACTGCAGAGTGAGGGCCCAGGACACTTAAATGGATATTGCCTGAGGAGCACCATGCATTAAAAAGGGCTGTCAAAGCTTCACTGGGTGACAAATCCATTTTAGCCCCCAGGACCCTGCAGGGTTGGGAGGTGCAGCCTGAGAGCTGCGTGGGTTTGGGCTGAATGTCTTCCATGTCCTCAGCCCCTGGTGGGAATTGATGCTCTTTGGTGCTCCAGCTTTGCCCCTCTGGGAATTTTACCCCCCAAAAAAGCAGCAGCAGCCCCAAAATGTTCAGCCCCATACATGTGGAAGGAGCTGTGTGTGTTTCAGGCAGTGTTTCGCTCTAAGAGTTTTCTCTGTGAATTTTACCCCCCCAAAAACACAACAGCAGACCCAAAATGTTCAGCCTCACAGGCGTGGAAGGAGCTGTTCATATTTCAGGCAGTGTTTTGCTCTAAGAGTTTTTTCTCTGTGAAGTTTACCCCCCAAAAAAGCAGCAGCAGCCCCAAAATGTTCAGCCCCACAGACATGAAAGGAGCTGTGTGTGTTTCAGGCAGTGTTTTGCTCTAAGAGTTTTCTCTCTTTAAGCAAATGTTGACTCACCAAGGGGAAATTAAAACTCCATTAGACATTGCCACACTGCAGAACAGACCCCATTACAGTGGTTGAGCTGCAATTAATTGGTTTCCTCAGATATCACTTAATTCTGGGATGGCACGGAGAGATGGGAAGGACAAGGCTGATCTAAACAATAATTTCCCAAAATAACATAATCTAAATAAACTAATGAAGTGATTACATAGTTATTAATCTAATATGAAGAAGAGTCAGAAGAAAATATTGGGTATATAACAATTTAGAAAGAACAGTAGAGTTAATACCATTCTGGTTAGATTCATCATGAGGCAATCAGCATTTGTGCTTAGGGATGGATGCTGGTTTTGCAGATTAATTATATTTTGTGCTAAAAGCTGCCATTTCAAAGTGTCTCATCTTCTGCTTTTTTTGGTCTGTTGTTCATATTCAACTTTTCAACACCCAGATGGAAGGGACCACTGCCTGTGAAGCAGTGCAGGTTTGGGGGTTGTTTTGTTTTTAAATTAAAGTGAATTTTGGATTAAGAAATGTAAAGCAAAATAACCATAAAATTAGACTCCCTTGTGTGCAGATAGAATAATCAGCATTTTGAAAATATTCTGGCCCAGGGAGGGCTCTCCACAGGCATTCCCAGTGCAGAGAGGCAGTGGGGAGCTGGGGGTGCCTTGGGTGCTCTGGGGGTCCCCAGGGCCAGGCAGGGTCCCCCCAGCCTGGGGCCAGTGCAGGGAGCAGATCCAGCCATTCCCACAGAGCTCAGTCCCTTGCATCATCAGGGTAGAGAAAGTATTTGGCTTCAGGAGAATAAATAACTAGGCCTTATAAGTCATAAAAAATGTATTACAAGAAAAATACAGTGCAGCTATAAATAGAAAACAAAGCAACTCCTATATAAACTTTTACAATCGTCGCTACTCTGACTATTTTTCACTGTCTGGTTTTAAGTGAGTTTAGCATCTGTGATCTCTGAAGGCTGAGATCCCTTGAAGCTGCTGCTCTCCTGGCAGTGCTCTGGCCTCTCTGCAGGGCTCCCCCGGGTTGGGAGATGAGTTTTGGTGACAGGAGCTCAGGAGTGACTGCTCAGCCTGGCTGAGGCTCTGGTCAGTCCCAACCTGGAACTTTGATGTTCCCTCCCTCCTCTTTTTTAAAGTATTTTAATGTGTATTTGTGACAGTCTGACATGTAGCAGTTACTTCAATAAAAGAGATCACCAGTCCCTGCAAGCCTCCACAGATCCAGACCTTAATATGAAATAAACTCCATACAGCAAGGCATTAATCATTCAGGGATACATCATTACTGTCTCCCTTTTGGTTATTACTTAAAATAGTTCACATAGGTAACATCAAGCACTCAGAATAATTTCTAAACCTTTGTGAAGGAAGAGACATGGCTTTTGAAGAAGCCAGTATTATCTCCACATTGTGCTCAGCTGAAGTCAGGGTGAGTTTGTTTTCAGGGCAGATGAACTGCACTTTGTGCTTTCACACTTCAGTGTTAAACACTTTTTGTCATCTGGTCTGATTTTCTTTTTGTCATGTCAAGCAATGAAGTGGAAGAATTTGGTGGTTGAAACACCTTAATGCAAAAGGGTATTAACTTTACTCTGCTGGTACCCACAGCAAAGAAAGTACCTCAAAAGTACCTCGAATTTCAACTAAACTCAGCTGTGTGAAGCTCTGACTTTGAAAAATCAAATCCTGACTGTGACCCCACCATAAATACTCCACCACAGAGTACTCCCAGCACTGAAACTCCCACGTGTAGCTAATGGGGTGTTCCAAGGGAAAGACTGAGCTGCCTTGGCTGGACAGTGATGAACAATTAGAGGTTGCAGGACCCAGGTGTAATGAAGAATCCACAGTTAAATATTCAGGTCAGGGAAAGTAGGCCACGGAGCTAAATGGTGAATCCTAATAATCCTAATGGAATCCTAATAACCCTAACAGAGTCGTGGAGGAGGACATTTTGTGCAGCTCACATCTTAAGAAATGTGATGTTTTCCTGTGTGTGAGATCTTGGGCTGCATCAAATCCCTGACTGCAATGTGGTGGCTCCAGCTTGTTTGAAAATAAACCTGGGCATTGCAGTGGGGTCACTCACACCTCTGTGGGTGTGGGGGAGAGCAAATGAGCTCTTCTGGACATGCACCCTGGACTGCACTCCCAGCTGTGCAAACTGCTGGCTGGAAATGCTGGATGAGGGTTTCTTAAAGAGCAGACCCATTGGGGTAATTTCTACAAAAATGTGAAATTCAGCAAGCGATAACTGGAAAAAGCAATTTCCTTTCCATTAAATGTGGGCTCTTGCTTTGTTTTCCTCCTAAACTCTCAAAATCCCCTTTTCTAAAACACTCCCCCAGCCTCTTCTAGCTGGGGTCTCTTTGCTCACCCCCCTCCTGCAAGGCTGCCAGCATCCCACAGTCCCTTTAATTTAGGAATTTAACAAGTAATTCTAAATTGGGATGCTGGAAAAGCTGTGATCGTATCTACCATGTCTATCCTATCAGATGTGGTTCTGTGCTTTCCCTGCCCTGAAAACAAAGGGGAAGAGAGTTGAACACATGGTATCCTCAACTAGAAAGGACTTTGCTGTAAGAGGATATTGAGTTGTTTTGTAAAGCCCAATATTACGCTTGAATTATGCCTGAATAAGGAGAAAGGACATTGTTAAAGAGCCCTAAACATTGACCATAGTGGATCTTCTTTCTTCCAAGCCCTTCAGCAGCGTTGTTTTTGGCTGGTAATGATTTGGTATTGTATTTATAAGCCGTCAGGGTAATCCAGAGAGCAGCAGGAGGGGCAGTTGCCTTAAATAAAGCTTTACAATGCTGCTAATTAAAATGATCCTTCCTCTCCCTGTGATGACTAATGAGACAGAAAGAAGAACCAGGGAGGGTTAATGAAAATGTTGCCGTGAGATTCCCTATTTTTAATTGGTCTTTGTAATGTTTTAATCTTCTTTATAGTGTGGGGGTGGAAATGGAGAAATATTCTTTCAACCTTTCTTACACCGTGTAGCACGTGGCATTTGAAACATCCAGGTCTAGCTTTATATTAGGAGTCTGTAGCCACAGCTCTGAGGCAGAGTGTAGCCTTGAGATGGAAGAAGCAATTTCAGACTTAACTGAGACCAGAAAGAAGAAATGTGAAAGCTGGTTTAAAGCTCAGGCTTCCAAAGCTCCAAGGGAGCATTCGTACCCTGAGGACTGGGGCTAAGATCTATTGTGAAGGATTGGCACTGATGCTCAATAGTATTTACAGCTTTAGGTCATGATGCTCTGTTAAATGCAATATTTATCCCATGAGCATGTCACAGTTCACCTCAGATGTCAAGAATTCAATTAATATTCTATTTAATAGAACACACCATGACCTAACCTTTTAATACTCTTAGTGCGTCTGAGCCCTCCTTATTAGTGTCACTTTCCAACTTTCCTTCTCAGCTGATGCATCTCACAACAACTGGGATGGGGAAATTGGGAGCAGGGGGAGAGGGGAAGAGATTTAAATTACTTTTGGACCTCACTGTGAGGATTCAGCAGCTTTATCCTCTGTAAAACCTGGCTCCCAGGGGTTTAGCACACCCTGCTTTCCCCATTTTCAAGGGTTGACGTTCTGCAAGTTCCAACTTTCTGTCGATTCAAACCCACAAAAGGCACTGCCAAATTTTTCATGGTTTGAGCTGATCCAGTTTCAAACAGCATTGCCCCTGCCTCACATCACGTTATCGAGCTGGGGATCAGGGGAAAGCATTCATGTGAGGAACACCTGCAGGATTCAATCTTTGGCTTCAGATTTTTGTCTGTGTGCTGTGGGGGTGGGTTACAAATACCCTGGGATTGGGAGATCAGCACTGCAGAGATTTTCCTGCATTGCATCTGGAAACTGTCTCAGGAAGTGAGGTCCCTTGGATGCACCATGATTTTACAGATCAGAATAGAAAATTGGAGCGTTCCTTCAATGAGCAAACAGGGCAGCCCAGTTTCAATGTTTGTGGTGGAAATCAGAGCCTCAGAAGCAGCTTTTGCCATCCTTGTGTCACCTCTAATGAGCTACCAGCAGAAAGCCATAAAAACCAGTAAATTGTGTGTTTCAGATCATATGAATTAGAAGACAGGCTTAGTAATCTGGTGGGATTTATAGCAAGCTTTTTAAAAGAATTGAATTAATTTTAAAAACTCCTAATTGGGATCTGCTTCTGGCTGATATTTTCCTGTGCGAGACCTGCGTGACACATTAGAAATGGAAAGAGCTTGAAAGCAAATAAGTGTTTTAAATTACTCTGTGTCGTTGTAGCCTTTAAATTTTGAGAAGGATTAAACAGCAAAGTGTTTTTTGAAGGCAGCACTTGCCTGCCTTGAGGCAGGAGGGCAGGATGGGTTTAGCACAGAGAACACCTGGGAAGGGGCCACGCTATTACCACCCCTGTGATTTCAGCAAGATTTGTTGGGAAGATCAACCAATAAATACAGAGCCTGTACTGCAGCTCCTTAGAGTGGGAGGAAGAACAGACATTGTGCCAGATATTTTCATGCAACTATATTCATTATTTATGCAGAAGAAGAGATATTTCAGGAAAACAGAGCTGAACCATGAGTGACAAGGTATCTTTCCAGAGCGTAGGGTGCAGGAAAATTGCACTGGGGTTGACAGCTTTTTAATGTAGAGTCTCTATTTCACTGAATTACTGCATGTTGGCATTTCAAAAGTACAAGATGACCTATTTATTAGCTGTGAATCAAACAGAAATTACATGCTAGAAAATAAAAAAGTTGTATGTTTCTTCCAGCTGGTAAGATGCTTATCCTACAGAAATAATATATACAGAGAGGAAAAGCTGGAAACAAAGGATCATCAATCACAAGGCACTAAATTTAACGTTGTAGGACCTGTATTTGTCATATAATATTGCAATCATATGTGCTTGTTCCCTTACATGTGATGTAATCTTAAATGTATGTGTGTCATAATACTTTAAAATTTCACTACCCCTGCTCTGCTTAGGCTCCTATCACCCTCTTCCCTTTTGGAGAGGGAATAGTGGCTTGGAAACTTGGCTTTAACAGTAACCTGCTTGTAAATGGGCAGTGCCAGAACCTCAGGAGGAAGGTGACCAGCTACCAAACTGAATATTAGAAACTACCAGGCCGTGCAGATGGAACATTTCCCTGTGGAAAGGGCAAAAGTGGGAGGAAAAACTGACAAAAGAACCCAAGTAGTGGCCCTGCACTTTGCTAGAGGCAGATGCCACAGCTGAAGGAAATAGCATGCTATTTGAAGAGTGGAAATTCAGCTTTCCCTGGGAATTTTGATGCCTTGGATCTGAACAAAGGGCCAGAAAGAAAAAGCTACACTTGTTGGATTTGCCGACTGACACTCAAATGAAGGTGGAACAAATTCCTGCCTTCTCTACCCTCATGATCTTACATAAACAATTAGATAAAGTCGCAGGAGCAAAAATGTCCAAGCACAAATCTGGAGCAGTGTCAAATGTAGCTTTATGAGTGTATTTCATGTACCTTTTAGCTCAGAAAGGAAATAACTTTATATACTTTCATCTTTCACTCCAAGTATCACCATCAATATGAAGAGTAAACACTACTTAGGAAATCCAGATGAATTTGTATCACATACATAGTGGCTATATTTTTAAAAAGAATTAAAGTGAAAACCACAAATTGGCTGTGGTTGCTGCCAGGTTTTTTTCTCAAACCTGGCAGTTTTGTACCCAAATCCATTCTGGAGTAGCAACTTCCAAAACCAGGGCTCTATTATACCCCAATGACTGTGTCCAAGAGCACCAAACCCATCCTGACTTTGCAGTAACCATGTCCTGAAGAGGGCAAATGAGCAATAACCTCCCAAAACAATTATAATTTCTGCTAATCCATCCATGTGGCATGAAAAGGGACGGCAGCACTAAAAACTGCTGCTCCAGCTGCCTGCTCCAGAAAGAAATTAAGAGAAAGAAAAATAGCACAAAAATTCCTTTTGACCCATTAGCAGAGCCACGTGGCGAATTTGATAAAGGCACCTTTGGTTCTGCCATTTTGCTTTTCTGGGAATCTAAAACAATCTTTCACCAACCTTAAATTCAAAACAGCTTTGTAATTGATCAGCACCACTTGGATATATATTTTTTTACATATATATACTATCAATTTAATTTTCAAGCTTTCCACTACAGTGCCTGTTTTCTCACAATAGCTGGATAAAGCATATTTTTAAATACATGCTGATCCAGGTACATTTGCAGTAGAAGCAGGGCAGTTATTTCAGCTTTGCAAATTCATTCCAAGTGAACACATAGGATCTTGGGGGAGAAAAAAAAATCTATACATTAGAAACATTTAATTGACCACTTGATGTTATCCCAGTCCCTCTGTGTTGAATCCTGAATGGTAAAACTTAACATGACTCTTTTTTTTGGCTTGAATTATCCTCCTGCTCTTGCATATATACAAGCTACGTGCTCTAATGCAAGACCCATCCATTTGTCTTCGTAATTTATCTCATTTCCTTTGGAATGGTGTCCCTCAGTGGCTCAGAGAAAGTGGAGCGGTTGTTTTAATAGATTTGAGTTTTATCTGCCTCTCTATTTGCAGCAGGGCATAATAATAATAAATTATGATACTAATAAGTAGGTTGTGCAGAATGGACTACAGTGGTACCACTTCCCTCCCCCTCCAAAAAAGTAATTTATGGGTACATTCTTGTGACTTTAGGGGTGTAATAAATTATCAGGGTTCGTTTTTCCATCCAATTTGAGGCAGTGCAGCTGTGTTTTGCAAGCAATAAACTCTCTTGTTGTATTTCTTAGCTAAGCACTGAAAAACACAGTGTGATTTTTTTTCCCCTCCCTTCCCAATTATTGTTGCAACGCCTGGTAGCTTCTCTGTAGTTAAGGGTTTGCCAGTGCTTCTATTATAAACCTCAATTTTCAGGGGCCTATAACTTTGCTCTTTTAAATCATAGAGGGCTAGGACTTGGTGTACATCTCTGTCAATCTGGATGCTTTTTTTTTCAAGGAGAAAAAGGCACATTTTTTAAGGAGTCCAGACCTCAAAATCTGAGCCATGTGTGGAAGTCAGAGACGCATGGATGTGAGCAGCTGATAATGCTTGGATGCCTTTTCAGCCCCTGACAAGCCCAGGATCCCTCTTATTTTGGGCACATCCTGGGGCAATATTTGGATCCTAATTACATTTCTGACAATGTACAAGGAGGGTAGCACTTTCCTGTTGGAGGTTTGGGGATCCAGGACGAGTGAGCCACTTGCAGGAGCTGCCTCCTTAAAGGTGATGCCCTGCTGTTGAGTGCTGGCCTAAGGTTCAGGATGCTGAAAATGCAGAGGGACTGAAGGAAACTGCAGCAATTCACCCTTCCCAAGCAGCCTCAGCCAAATGTATCGACCAAAGCATTGTCAGAGGGTCTCTGCATTCAAGGAGAGGTTAAGAGTCTGCTGGGCCTGGCTCCCATTCCCATTCCTGCCCTCTTTGCATTCAGCCCGACACAACCAAGGGTCAAAGAAGGAAGGAAGAAAATGAGAATATACAGCACCAACAGCAGAACTGCACAATCTCTGCAGCAACCTCAGAGACCCAGGGCTGGAAGAGCAGATTGTGTCCAGCTCTGCCAGGGAATGGTGCAATTCCTTCCCCCTCTGCAAAACCTCACTGGATGGGGCAAAACCCCACCTGATTTTCTAACACTGCTTTCTCCAGGTGTAATTTTACCCTGCACAGCTTCTGCTCTGCATTAGGGAGCCAAATACCTCCTAACACAAGGGAGTAAAAATGATTTTGCGTTTCCAGGGTGTTCTTGGGGGGAGCCATGGCAGGGAAGGAGCAGCTCTGAGCCCCTTTGTGCAGGCTGCTCCTCCAGCTGCTCATCTCAGGCTGCACAGCTCTGCCACACTAATGTGCTGCTGCTAAAGCTGCCTTCTACGTGAGCAGCAATTAAGCTGTGAAGTCAGCCTCTTAATATTATGTTAACATAGTTCAGTATATTAAATGTAAAACAAGTCATAATTTTTAAAGGTACCTCGGCTTACTGAGTTTAAATGAAGGCAGCAGTAGGACTATCACAGCCATATGCAAATCACCTGCATTTTAAAGCTAACAGTAGATTTTGCTTTATTGTTTTGGCATTTAACGAGTGGGAAAATAATAAATTAAGCCACATGGGGAATCCCTGGTGCTTTTACAAACTGAAGCAGTGCCCATTTGGAGAGGGAACATTCCCCATCTTTCTCCCTAGCTGCATTTCTCTTAACCCACCACCTTATTAAAGCTTATAGGGCAAAATTCTCTTCTCATATTCCTCTGGCAGCTCTTAGTCCACATTCAGCTCTCCCTACCTTCCCAGCTGTCTTTCATCCTGCCAGCTCACTCTGCAGACAGGGAGTAGAAGAAGAGAAAAGACTGGCTGGGCCGTAGGGAGTCAGAAGAGAGATTTTGTCATAGTTTTAGGAGGGTTACAATAGCTATTAGAGCATGGGTGATTTTTCTACCTGTGTTAATAGGGGATGCAGCTACCAGAGCAAGGTCCATGGGAGAGGCAGCTGCATCAGGCTCTGCTCAGCAGAGCAATGGATCCATGCAGGATCCCAAACAGGGATGCAGCTGTCTGGTGTGACCACCATGGCTGTCTGGAGCTGTGGGGCTGCACAGCCGAAGGAAGGAAGAGCTTGAATGTTTTAACAAGATGACCTCTCTTGTTTGAAGCATTTTTCAACATGTTTTTAGAAAATTAAGAGTGTTTTCATTTTAACTCACTCAGCTCTTACTGGTCAAAGCCCTGAGCCAAAAGTTAGGCCCAGCCATGAGGGTCACAGAATTATAGAATATCTCAGGGTGGAAGAGACCCATCAGATGGTTTGAATGGGCAGGTGTTGATCTTGCCAGTGGCAATGTTTGGCTCTCTTATCAACAGTGACACATGGAGCTGAAAGCAGAGCTTGTCATGGATGCTTGCTCCTGAATGCCATCCTGGATGTGTCTTCTCCAGGCCATGTTTTTTACAAAGTCACCAAAATGAAAATACAGCCCCTGATTGCCCCCACAGCTCCTCTGTGAGAACAAGCACAGCCCTTCCTTGTGCAGAGCAGCTCAACACGTGCTTGTTTCCTGTGTCAGCTGTGAGAAGGATCAGTTATGCACATCCATGAACATCCCCTGCACCTGCATTCCCCCAGGAACCCTTTACCAACACCAAAGGGTGGAGCAGAAATCAGGAAACAAGGCAAACCAGGCAGCCTAAAGTGAACACAGCACTGCAGCATTAACTGGCAACAGAAAATTGCCAGGCAGAGTGAAAATTTAAACAGGAACACAGAGAAATGCTTTGAATGGAAACCTACAAACCTCAGAGAAGTTTGGGATGTGCCTGGGGATAATTCCCCAGCTTCCCTCTCATGGCTCTGTATAATCTCTCAGAAAAGCCCCTGTGGTCTTGCCCCACACGTGTCTGTTTTCTGTCAAATCTGCTGTTTGTCCTACTCAGTGCATTTCATCAGAGGTGTGTGAGGTTTGCTCTCACATCCACTCCACGTGGGGAGATGGGAGGCAGAAGGTTTGTGCAGCCCTGTGAATATATGAAGCACTCCACAAGGATTATGGTTATTTTCATAATAATTCTCCAGCCCTGCCTACGTTTGAAGTCAGGGATGTCTGGTGCTGAACCAGACAAGCAGAACACACACAAAAGCCCAATTAGCTCTGTATCACTAAAGCTCTTACAAACACTAATGCATTCATCATTGTAGAACTAAGAGATGAGCACTGGGCTGTGCTCCTGGCTCAGTTCAGTCGGGTTTTAACTTGACTGATGCTGAGAGTTCTGTGATGAATCTCCTCCATTCACGTCCACTGCGCAGGAGAGGAAACAGAGACAAAGGCAGAGCACCTCACTGGCCACCCTGACCTCAGTCCATGTTTCCTTTGTAAAAACTGACCAAGTCTTAGCTCAGGAACAAGTACATCCTAGGCTCAGGTCCAGAGGAGCATCACTCCTCCATGCAATGCTTTCTGTTACCCTGTTAGAAAATCTAGATGTTGCTTAAAATCATGGAAAGTCTAAATAAGACATGAGAATAGGCAGGGAAAGGCTAAACAGCAAAATAAATGCTTGGTTCTGTAAGAGATGCACAAGCACTCAAAAGCAAGCTGGCTCTAGGTAGAGCTTTTCAGATTACTTGAACATGTCTTTAAAAAACTGGATTAAAATACAGATTCCCCCTATTATTTTTCAATAACAGAAGTGCAGCACAGAACAACTCACTAGTGCCACAAACTACTTTTTCATTCCTGTTTTTGTTTCATGCTTCAATATCTTCTTCCAGCTGCTCATGTCTCCTTTTTTTTCCCTTCTCCTCACTTTGATCTATTAGTTTTCCCCAGAAATGGGGTTTATAAATCATTGTAATGCAGCCCTGGGAAAGACGGTGCTTAGTGCAGGGAGAAATACATTGCAGCTAACAGCCACGGCAGGGAGGAAAACTCTCACCTCGGAGAGGGGCTTTGGCGACAGGTTACGGATGGCTCTGGGTTATTTTATGGCTGCTTCCCTGCCAGCAGGGGCAGGGCCACAGGGAGCGCTGCCTGCACCCCTCCACTATATTTCAAGCTTCCTTCTGCAAGCAAAAACAAACCGCCCAGGGGCTCACGAGGGAAAGGGAGAGAGGAAAAAAATTGCTAAAAAGAAAAGGGAGGGGAGGCAGGACAGGTGGTGGATGGATCGTTGGGTTCCTGCTTTTGCACCATCGCGTCTTTTTGTAAAAAAAAAGAAGGTTTGTGTCCCTTGCACCCTGAAAAGATGTCATTGGCAGCAATGGCAGGATCCAGCTCGCCCAGGAACATTTCCACCCTTTTGTGCCAAGGCTTTTGTGTTCCCATTTTGTACTGGGGAAACTTCCCAGGACAAGGCTGAGCCCCATCAGGAGCCACCCCTCCAGTGCTTCCCCAGTTTGATCCCCATGACAGCAAATGCAGATGCTGTTTTGTTGTTCAGAAGTCTTTTTGTATTGGAAACCCAAGGACGGAGCTTCTCTCCCAGTCAGGATTTTGAAAGTTGGCTATTGTTATTAAAAATATCATCTAGGATGGAAAGATGGGAGCAGTGCAAGGCTGGGCACCAGGTCACAGGGTGATATCAAAACAGCCTTTCCAGGCCAAATTGGTGGAAGTGCTGTTTTAGTGTTTGTGGCACAACACTGTGGCCAGCCTGGGCCAACAGACATCCCCTGAGTCTCCTCCTGGGAGCAGGAGTTAGTTCTAAATGCAGAAAACCCAACATCATCACACAGCCAGAGAGACAAACCTTGCTCAGCAGAGGTTTTTATACTTATCTCCTGCCCTGGAGTGCAGCATGGATTAGGGGAACCCATTGTATTGTGTTTAATTAGGGAGGAAATCATCATAAATTCCTAAGAGCAGCACAGTCACATGCAAGCTACAGGCACTTTGAAGCACTTGCTGTGTTTTTAGGATCACCAGCTCCTAATAAGCCCACCCCAGGCAGACACACCATCCTTTAGTTCCTAAAGCACACAAAAGAGACACCATGCTGGAATCTTACCTCTATCTTTAACAAAGCATTACCCCCTCCTCACCCTCTTCCCCATAATTGCCTTGTTATTGTCATTGGTGCCATTGTTCATTGGCTCGGCCCTAGAGAGGCCCGAGGGAGCACTTCTGCCTTAGCTAAACCAATATCTCCTGCAATAACCCCCTGCAGTTTCCCCTTTGCTATCCCATGTTGAATAAATCCTCCATCTCTGTTTGCTGAATGATCATAAAGATATGATTGAAGTTTCAGATTTATGGTTTCCTTCGAATCGAGGAGCAGCTCCAATAATGCCAGAGCCTGTTTGCTGCCTGGTTTCTGACAGGATGCACAGAAAGGGAGATTTGTAAGAGCAAAAACAAGAATGCAGAGATTAGAGGCAGGTATTTTCTAGACATGCAGCACACTCATGTAGAGGGGTTGGACTCACACACACACACACTGCCAGAGCATCCTCTGTCCAAGGATCTCACTGTGCTTCCCAAGCACCCTGCCAGGCAGGGTGTGCACACAATATTTCACTCTTAACAGCAAATCTGTCTCCAGCAGCCACACAAGGGAGCCACAAGAATTGGTTGCTGGGTAAAGGAGGATTCTAACTAAAGATCTCACTCAGCTGTACAAAAACTGAAGTGGTTGCTGAAGGCTGGCAGAGGGCTCCATGTTAAGGTGGTCCTTGCTGTCAGCCTCAGGCTCCACATGCCATGAGTTCCCTCAGAGCTCTGTTCATGCAATCCTCTGGATGCCCAGGATGCTCTTTGGGCATCTCTTTACTGTCAGCCTCAGGCTCCACATGCCATGAGCTCCCTCAAGTTGTCTTCATGCAATCCTCTGGATGCCTGGGATGCTCTTTGGGGAGTGCAGAGAAACCCTCTGGCTCCTATGGGAGAACATCCCAGACGTGGAATTCCTCTGATCAAAGCACAAACACCCCGAAAAAAAACCACCAAAGGGGCACTGCACTTACAGAGAAAGGCAGCTGCCCCTGAGGACACCTCCCTGCTCCTCCCAGGGAATCTGGTGCAGGATTGTGACCTTGGGATAATTATCACCTTCCCCGTGCTGTTGTCTTGGCCTGGGTGTCCTCCTTTCCCTTCAGCCCATCCCAGCAGCATTTAGTGAAGCCATCTCCATTACACAGCTGGAATTGCACAGCACGGGGCACATTGCTATTCAGATTCAGGTCAATATTAGTTTTTTTAATGAATAAACCACCTCAAAGCTGCAGTGAAAACAAAGTTTGTGACTTTGGTGTCAAAAATCTGAACGGAACATCCAAAACACCTTCCCTCAGCCTTGTGGCTGCAGCACATTTGCTTTCCCCTGATTCACAGCCATTTATGCTCATTCCCACTTCAACAAAAACCTATAAAACTCTTACAGCGTGATGCAGTCCTAAATTAAATGCACTTTAACGTTGCTATATAACAAGGGAGTCTTAGCTCTTTTAAATTAATGCATGCAGCTGAGAAGGGGACCTTTCCTGGGAAATTTATTCCGCTTTATTTGGAGAAAACCCCACCTCATTCCACCTTGTCTGAGAGCAAAGATGATTTTGTGTGTTATAATGAGGAATTTGTAATAATGAGAGCATTGTGTGTTCCAGTAACTACGAAGCCAACAACAGAAGACTTCTGTGAGCAGCAGTGTTTGTGTGATGTATGGTAATATTTTTCCTCAGTGCATTACAAAAGAAAAAAGCAAGATAAAAATATCTTCCATTTTCTCCCTAATTTGTAGTTTTGTGGTGTTAGCAAGGCTTATAAGACACATGCTCCCAATTAGCTGCTCCTCTTAATTTAAATGCTTCATAAATTATCTCCTGCGCTTGTGGATTATCACTTCATAATGCGAGTTAGCATTTAAATAAATAGCTGCGATGTAGGAAATTAGAGAGGTTTACAGTCTGAGGCAGCAGCATAATGAAGGAAAATACCACAGCAGCTGAACAGGGGTTGGGAGGGATGTGATGAGGCAGAGATTTTTTTTTTCCCCCCCTTTTTACCTTTTAGCAACCAAATTTGGACTGCAGCAGGGAAAATATGGGTCAGAACTCCAGCAGAGCAGGAGCCTTTTGTAATGGCTGAACACGAAGGGAACATGGAGAATTTTTCAGCATGTAAAATGTCTGATTTAGCAAATATGATGCAATTAGGAAGTGGCTTTTTCGAGCCAACTCTTGGTTGCCTCAGAAGGTTGCCCCTTTGAAAGCAATTGGGCTGCTCATGTATGTCATACCTGAGCAGTACCCAGCCCCTTATGTTCTATCCTTTCAGGAAAAAAAAAAAAAGGGAACTGGAGAGAAAAACAGCAAAACAAAGCAGAACTGGAATTGTATTGAGAAAATTTGGTGGGGAAAGCAATGAGGGAGCCAGATGTAGAATTATGGGGAATTTTAGAAATATAGAGAGAGTGAAGAAAGCAAGGAATAATTTATAATCCACATAACTTCTGCCATGTCTTTAGCACCATTAATAAGATCAACCTATAGGCAATGAGAGTTTTTAAAGCATTGGTAGCAACTCCCCATTCTATTTCAGCCCAGTTTCACAATTATTTTCCTAAATGTAGAAAATTATAAAGACAGGGCAGGGAAAAAACCCATGACAACTCTTGGAGGATTAAGGCTCTCTCCAGTGCTTGCTGGTCTTGCTTTTGGTGTCACTGCTGCTTTTTCTGCCACAGGAGAAAACTCTGGGCAGGAGTCAGCCCTGTTTGACTGCCACTGATCCTCAGGAGCTGAAATCAGGCACCAGTGGGCTTAGGACCCTTTGGTGTCTGTCCTGCAGAGCACCCAAGGTTGAGCACTGCAGCTCTGGCAAGTTCAGCTCTCACAGCTCCCTGCTTGCTCACACACACAAAATGTCAAAATCATGGATTTTTTTTCAAAAACACTAGAAAATCATAGAAGCTTTGACAGTCTTGACCAAAGTCCAGCCTTAGGCAGGAGTAAAGTTATTAGTTCCCTTATTTCCTGGAAAAAGCCTGACACATTAGGATTTCACAGCAGCTGGCTGTAAGTGTAATGGGCAGGGTGTGATTTTTCTCCCTGGGTTTTGCAGTTACATTTCAGCAGCTTGAATACATTTTGCTGTAGGACAGAGCAAATGATTCGGGCAGGTTCTTGCATCAGCACAAGGCCCTCGGTGCTTAATGGGAGTTGTGCCCAACTGACAGCACGATTTGAGTGGCTGCTGTATTTAATATTCTTCAAGAGCAGGGTCAAATTGTCTCATCATTTACATCCCTACAACCCTGCTGGTCCCAGGGGAACTGCACTTCCTCTGAGCTCAACAGGAATGAACATGGGCAACTGGACTGAAATGTGCTGGAAGAAGATTTCTGCCTGGACCCCTCAGGATTCAGGTGGAGTCTGCAGCTGCTGCTTGGAGGCACAGCTCACCCTGCAGAGAGCTCAAGTCAGCACAGCAGGAGCCTTGTTTCATCCCGTAGTTTTCTATTCCAACAAGTGGTGTTTAGAAAGTGAAAAAGGGACTGATCCCTCTCCAACCAACATCTGAAAGCTCTTCAAGTTTGCAGGTGCTAAAAGAAAGGCTCTGGGGGCCAAACTGTACCTGAGCTCGGCCCTGAAGTGGCTCTGTCCTCTGGGGCACATTTGCATCTCTGTTATCACTTTGTCTTCTGAACCAGGCAGGAATGGCCACAGGTGCTCCTGGATTATTCTGTGCCTGAGCCTGATAAGCCTCAATTTCTCTGGACTAGGAGCACACAGAATGCAGCTCTTCTATCCCAGCTGCAAGGGCTCTTCAGGTCTAAGAAAAACCTGGCACAAGTCTTGAATTCTGAATGCAGGAGCCAGGACTGGAAGCCCCAGGACTGGATTCCTTCAGGGAGCTGGTGCCACTTTTTTTACAGAATCACCTTTTTCTTCCTAAAGGGAGTTTTAAATAATAAAATTGGAAGCTGCCGCATATCTTTCCAACTGATCTACTAATCATATTTCTTCAAATTTTATATCCCTGACCCTTGTAAAGGGATTGCAAGGAAGGCATTTTTAAGCTGCATTTTAATAAGTCAATATGAAAGCTCAAAATTATTTAAAGCTTCTTAAATAGGATTATATTTGATTTCTTGTGGGAATAGTGAGGGATAGTCTAGTAAAGACGTTCTGTCCTGCTGAGGTTTTATTACATTAAAGAAACAGCATCCTTTTTTAACAGCAAAAACTTTATCTATTCTCTAATGAAAATGGAGATTATTCTGTACATGAGGTGACTGAAGTTGGTAAGTTCCTGCATCTTTGATCAGAGATTAGAGTTTCTCCTTGAGTGAAAGCCGAGAGATTCCTGAACCAGAGGTTCGCCTGAATTTAACAAGTTGTCTCCTCATCTAAAATATTTGAATTTTCTTCTAGGAGGTACCACAAGTGTATTGACTTCAGACAAATTCTGCTGTGAAATAACAGGTAGCTCTCAAGGCAGCCAGTATCTCATTTGCAGCCAGGGATTTAATTTGGCCTAAGAATCAGAGGTCTGTGCTGCTGGGGAACTATTTTACTATATAGGAAATGTCACATCCAGTCTGCTCTGAAAGGCCCACAGTCAAATTCTCACTTGAATTCCACTCCTTTAATGTCAGTGTGACTTATATGAAGGCTATACTGGCAGCACTTAGCTTAGTATGTTCTATTGCACCCATACAAAAGCAGGGGAGTCAAATAAAAATTACCTGTATGGAGTTGGAGCAGCAGCAGGGAGTTACATGGTGTAAGCAGCAGCTTCACTGAGATGAGTTTTCTGGACATAATCTGGGCCAACATCTGGTCTTGAGAACATAAAGGGATTTTTCTTGAAGTAGCAGATGGGGAGGTTCAAAGAACAGATATTATTAAGGATGAAACACAAAGAAAAGGTCATAAGTGCTGAAAGGGGACCAAACCTTAAAAAAAAAAAAAAAGAAAAACCAACCAAACAAAAAAAAAAGCCATTGTCCATTCTCTTTAACAATTAGAGAATGTTCTCTCATTCTCAAGTAGCCCACACCCCTCTCTAAGCTAAACCTCAGTGTCCTCACTGAAGCCAGGCATTGAGCAACAGCATTCCCTGGCAGAATTTAACTTCAGGGTTTGCAGCACAGCAGGTGTCTCCAGGGCTGTGATTCTCTGGGACATGACAACCCCACTACATCCTTTCCAGATCCTCTCTGGCCCCACTTTTTTCTGGGAAATCAACAGCAAAGATGGCAAAGTTGCTTTTTTTTTTTGCTGCATGCCATTCTGCCCACATTATATCTTGAGCTCCCAAATCTGCTGCCACATCAAAGACAGAATTATTTTCCTGTTTTTCCCACACTGATCTGTCCATCCATGCCTCCATATTCCCATTGATATTGCTTATAGGGAGAACAAGGACTCAGAAAGGTCCTTCTCCATCCAGCTGCTCCAGGATCACCCCATGCTGTCCCAAACCTCCCTGCCATTGTCCCTACATGTCCTCAAATCTATCCCAGGCCCATTCTGTCTCTCAGAGGTGAATGATGGTTGTAGCTCAAGAAAAATCAGGCACAGGTGAGACCTCACTCAGCAGCAGCTCTAACCTGCACATTCATTTAGCCTGAATAACCCATCCCTCCTGCCAAAGGCTTTGTCTTCTGTCTACAGCCCACGTTTCTTCCTCAGGACTGAGAGCAGGCAAGAGCTGATGTGAACTTCACAAGCTGTGACACCCTCTACAGAAGCACATGTGCTTCTTTGACCTTCAGCGCTGGCACAAAAACCTTACACGGACACAGATTTATCTGAAAGTCGGGAGCAGATTTAATAGAGCAGGAGAAGATCGTTTTCAATATTTCCATCTCAATTACAGTCAAACACCTCGGTGAGTCTCAGCCTTTGGGGCTGTACCTGGCCTGGCTGCTCCCAGCGTGGAGACTGTCGGCAAAATCAGCAGAAATAGCACAACTGGGCAAGGTGTTGGTGATTTATCAATGCTGAAGTAATTCATCCTGACACCGAGGAGCTGAGCAGGAGCTCAGGGTCCAGCAGGTGCCCCCGAAGACCTGAGAGTTATACAGTGCCACACATCCACAGTGGCAGAGCTGGGAGCTGACTCCTTAGCAAAAAACATCCCTTTTTTATTTTTTTTTATCTAAAGCACTTTCAAACAGCAGAAAGAAGCACTCTTATTACAGAGAAAGGCAGTTTTAACTGTTGCAATGCCATACTGTTAAAATTGTCCCTTCAACAGCACATTATCAACTAACTCCATAAACAGTGACTAATATTCAGAGTCTCAGAATTTTGGAGCAAACAGGATTTTTCAATGGAAAACTAGAAGGTGAATACAGCCATGAAGATTGTGTACACAAATACTTTCATATCTGCCTGGCCCTTTAAAACCAAAATGATAGAGTTCATTTGCATTTAGATCTCTTTGGCTCCTTCTTTTCATCTAAAGACAAATCCTCACAAAGGCTGCTTAATTAGACCAAATTAGATTTCCACCTAGTGGCTTGTCATTCATTAGAAAACGCTGTTCTTTTTTTCAGTTTTGGTAATTATAAGCTGGTCTCGCAGTGTTCACTTCAGGTTCAAAGTCTGACTTGCATTCATGATTTTGTGCAGATGAGAGGGAAATTATTCAGTGGCATCAAGTCTGCCCATTTTACAAGTTGGATAAAGATCATCGCTGGAGTCTTTTATGTAATGGGGTATACTCTTTCTTAAGTCTTTAATGATTAATTGTAATAGCATATCTCATGGCAATTTTCAAGACTAAAAGCTAAGTGCAAACAGTTGGAAAGTGCAGGGAGTGTATCAGACAGTGGGTGCTGCCTGGACTGGGGTTTCTGTGTCTGACTCTGTGTGTGGCCCTTGCTTGTTGGTGTTCCTGCTTTTTTGGGAGAAAGAAAACGGCAAGGGGCTGGTGCCAGGGGCTGTGTAAGGAGAGCCTGGCTGGAAGGGCTGCCTGCCTTCTCTCATTGTCCTCTCTAACCCAGCAAGGGGGACAGCTCTGCTGCTGGCCTTACACAAAACACGCCTTCTAGAGGGGAAAATGGTTCAAATCCACACCTGACACTCAAAGGTTGGTGTCTAATAAGGCTGGAGCTCCCAGGGCAGATCAGTGAGGAGCACAGGTTAGTGGAGATTGCACTTGCAGATGTACTGTGGCTGATCTGTCTGGAGTATTTGTAATGAAAGGAGTTAAACTCACAGCAAGATCCTTGAGCTTTGCCATTTCTGACTCCAAGGGCAGCAGTTTGCCCAACCATCACCCTTTTCTCTGGAAAGAGAAAGATTCTTACACTGCTATAGAAGACCAGAATGATTTGGTCTCACTCTTCTTTCTCCAGTCCAAACTCCATTCCCTTTGCTGTCCTGCATGGGCACACTGATTCCCTGCCTCAGTTTCCCCTTTATTACAGACTATTAATGCTCAGTGGCATGCTTTGAAGCTTAATAAATCAGGGACAGATCTTGTGGTCGTCCATCAAGCAAAACTTCCTTTGGCTTTGACCTTTAATGCTTATGAAAAGCTTCGAAGACAACTGCCAACTTATTATTAATAATCTTCTTGGGAGTGGAAGTTACAAGCAGTTGGCACCAGGCAGCCCAGCAGCCACCAGCCCCTGCTAGGATTTCTTCTGCACTAACAAACCCAGATTTTTCAGGTGTGTTTTTATAACAACATTCTTGTTTTACTTTCTCACACACACAAAAAAAAAAGGTAAGTTTTTCCTTCCACCTTTAAAAAAAAAAAATCTCATCAAATTTGCCTTTCTCAAAACACTGAACATTCCCTTTCTCATCTACCTAAACCTGATGTTGAGTTACTGTCCCCCAGAGGCTTTCAGTAGCTCAGTTCTGATGTATCCCTGCACTTTGTAGCTCACTGCCTTCTTAGAGTGTAATCAAACATCAAGCTAAGTAGCAAATAAATCTCCCGATCTCATAAGCTGCACAGCAAGATCATGTAAATGCAAATGAAGGGCTTGATTTCAAGCTGTCGTGGGGGGAAGGAGGGAAAAATGCTGGGCCTTGTCACTGCAATCACTTCACTCTGCAAGTGCAGTAAATCTGCAATAATAATAGTAATGGCAGCGTGACGGGAGGCTTTACTGTACAAGGGGGTGTAATGAAAAGGGGAACAGAAGGTAGGAAGGAGGCAGGGCCTGGCAGGCTGAAAGTGCACCAGCACAGAGTTTGCAGGTGTCCACAGGGCAGAGGCAGAGAGGAGGGGATGGGGCTGAGTCGGAGCACGGAGGATTCAGGGATTTGCCCAGCATCCCCTCCCAGGGAAAGGCTGTGGAGGCTGGCATTAAAAATCCACATCTCAGTCTCCTTCTGTACCTCTCGGTGTGGACACGTCTCCCAGCTCTCTCAGTCATCTTCAGAAAATTGATGCAATGTGTTTTGCTGGGCCATGAACACCAGGGAACAGAACACAAATAAGTCTTGCAACAAAACCTGGAATCCTTGAAAATTTTGCACTTCCTTAAGCCTTTGCAATGCCTCCACCTCTAGAAACAGACCCCTTTCAGAGCCTTCCTATTCCTCCACAGCAAACATTTTCCAACACTTAAATACAAATCCAGGGCTCAAGCCCAGGGCTACAGAGATCAGAAACTACCTAGCAAAGGCTCAGAATAACTCAGCACACCCAACAGCATTCATTTTTCAGCCAACCAAGGTATCCCCACTGATCAAACACCTCCAGCATTCCACCATGACCAGTGGGAGCATGGCACCCTCCAAACCCAGCCCAGACACACCAGGAAAATTATCATGTCCAAGGGGGAAGGATGCATCAGCCAAGCCCTTAAAGACAGTTTGAGAGAGCAAACAAAGCCTCAGCACTCATCTCTAGTAGCCCTGAGAGGTGTTGATCTCTGCTGGGTGCTCTGGGAATGCTTCAGGATAAGATCTAGAGCTGTCTTTTCCAAACTGGCTGGTTAAACAGCATTTAGGATGCTGGATTTTCCTCACCGAGGTCGTAAAGGGAGAAAACTTGCAGAAGGTACCCAGAGAAAATTAGGACCGCCTGGGATGCAGAGAGAGACGGTTTTAATTAGAGCCAAGAGGTGGGAAATAAGGCAGAGAAATGACATCTTAATGAGGTTTAATGAAGTTGTCTGCTGATGGGCACAGCTGTCAGACAGATCTGTATTCCAGCCAAGCAGCTTTGTGACAGGCTAAACCTGAACACAGGGAACGGTGCTGGAATTGGGGGAGAAAGGAAAAAAGAGACCTTCTGCATCAACTTTGGCTCAGTTTCCCCACTGCTTTATGACAGAGCACACCTATAATGCCTCAGGACAAACAAATGAAACCAGCCCAGGAGCTGGAAACAGCATTTTGCTAATTTATGAATGAGAAAGGCTGTAATTGTGGATTATACCCTTCCCCTTCTTTGCTTTCGTAGGTAAAAAATGTTGGCAGGCAACCAGAGTCTTCTGAGCTCGTTGATTTTTCTTCAGGCACAGATTCTCTCCATGTTCAACATATTGGACCAGATTTTTTTTTTAATTAATTATCCAGCACCTTCAGCTTTATTTATTCAGTGCAAAGTGACTGTAAAATGCCACCTGATCATAAAAGGAAACAGCATGCACTCATTTTGTGATGGAGTAAACACCCAACTGTGTTAACTTTCAGGTGCTCTGCAGAAGGGACTCTTTAAATAAATAAATTTAAATGTAATTTCAGAGTTCTGCACTCGAGGGTCCGGAAGCAGCTTTGCCACAGGTTACAAACCTCTCTCCTGTCCTGCAGTTTCTCAGTGATTTTTCTCCCATCTGACAAACCTTTGCCACCACAGCAGATTTCTGACCTCACTTTCCTGATCCATTACCAGAAGGTGATCCCAGGAAAACAGCTTTTCTCCTGTATCTGAGGAACATTCCACCATTTCCTTTGTACACCAGTGACAACCACCCTAAGAACAGCTGTAAATACAGGAGGAGCAGATCAGCAATGAAAGCTCCTTTATCCCAGCTGGCAGTGCTTTGCACGAGCTCCTGGCACACACTGAGTGCACACAGGGTTTGTCACTGCCACTGCAGCCCTGGTGGCACTAAAACCCCACTCAGTCCCCTTGTGCTGGACAGGGGACAGTCCCTCCCTGTGCTTGAGGGGAAATGCAGCTGTGCTCGCATCACATCCCTGGGTCGATGGCTTTGAGGAAGGGCTGTTTGCAACAAAGGAGCCCTCAGGGCTTCTGGGACTCTGCTCCAGCTTTCCCTGTGCCAGGCTCTGTCCCCTTCCCTCCCTTTCAAGCAGCAATGAAGTTTCAAGATAGATCCTGCAGTGACTTCACCGTGGAGATGGGAGGGTGCAGACAAAAGGGTGAGGGGAGGCCAGTTAATCCCACAGACACCACCAGACTGGGACACACATGAGCTGGGGAAGAGTTCATTTGAACACTAAATAGAAATTATGTTATTGAGCTGAAGTTTTTTTCTGTGATATAAAGCCCAGGCTCTGCTCTCCCTTCTTCATCCCCCTTCTCCTCCTCCTCCAGCATGCCTTGTGTGTTGATGATTCCCAGGCAGGAGCAGCCCTGTGATTGTGCCTGGGGAAGTTTATGTCAGTTTTTTGGGAGGCTGCACAGTTTGGAAATGAAATAACTTGAAGTAAAGTTAAGACTAGCTGCAGACACCACAGCTGGGCATCCCCACCAAAGGAGAGATTAACCAAACAAGAAGACTTCAAGTCCATATCTATTGAGTCAGGATCCCCATTTCCAGCAAGGCTAGGTCTCTTTAGAACCCAAAGCCCAACTTGTGTGAAATTCAGCATTCTTTAGGCTTCAGCTCTTTTTTGCACTGTGGTGCTCATGCAGTGGGATTCAAGCCCTTGCCAAATGGACACTTCTGGTATTTGTGGCTGTGTTCTGTTACAAACTTCTGTTTTCAGGGGCTTTATCTTATCAGAAAAGGTCTTTATGCTTCTCTATTAATGCTCTATATGCTTCTCTATTCCTTTTTCTGCAGCCAGAACTTGGAAAGCCCATGAGAAACTGCTACTCCCTGCCAGGCCCTGATTTTACCTATGGGATGTACACGCACAAGAGAGATGGAGGAGTCCCTGAAGGTAGGACACTGTCCCTAAAACACAGAGCTGCAACAAAATCCTAATGCTAGCAGGAAGTCTCCTCTCCTTCCCACGGCTCTTCGATACTTCTCATCAAGCTGGAAGCGCAGAACTCCAACATTTACCCACTTTCATTAATGCCACCCCAATTGCTTGGTGACCAGTGAAGTTTCTCTGTCACACTGGAAACTTTCAGAGGCTCACACAGAGCCCAAGCAGGGAGGATGCACCTGCAAAAGGTGATGCACCTGGGCACTGTCATAACTTTGTCAGGGCTCCTGCTTTGTGCTCTCAGGGACAATTTCCCTGTAAAATCAGACATCCTGAGCAAGCCAGGGTGGAGAGTGAGAAGACGTCCAAATCAGATGGGGTATGGGAAGCAGTGGGATGGGGTATGAAGCTCACAAAAGGAACCTGAGCCCCACAAGACCCCCATGCATGGTGCACACACATCCATCTACTTTCCCAAACAGGATCTAACTGAGATGCCTCCTCTTTGTCTCTATTTCCTTCCACCTCAGCCACAGGCCACTGGGACGCAGTGAAGGCCAAGGCTTACTCCCATAAAAGGGTCATGCCCTGGGATTTCATGGCCATGAATCTTATCCCCTCAAGACCCCCATGCACAATGCACACACATCAGTCTGCTTTCCCAAACAGGATCCAACTGAGATGCCTCCTCTTTCTATTTCCTTCCACCTCAGCCATAGGCCGCCAGGACTCAGTGAAGGCCAAGGCTCACCTCCATAAGAGGGTCATGCCCTGGGACTTCATGGCCATGAACCTGAGCCCCACAAGACCCCCATGAGGGTGCACACACATCAATCTGCTTTCCCAAACAGAAGCTAACCGAGATGCCTCCTCTTTGTCTCTATTTCCTTCCAGCCATAGGCCACTGGGACGCAGTGAAGGCCAAGGCCCACCCCCGTAAGAGGGTGATGCCCCGGGATTTCGTGGCCACGAACCTTAGCCCCATGCACGGTGCACACACATTCATCTGCTTTCCCAAAAGGATCTAACCAAGTTGCCTCCTCTTTGTCTCTATTTCCTTCCAGCCATAGGCCACTGGGACGCAGTGAAGGCCAAGGCCCACCCCCGTAAGAGGGTGATGCCCCGGGATTTCGTGGCCATGGGCCGTGCAGCTGTGGATGAAGGCTGCACCAAAGCCAGGGAGTTTGCTCTGTACTACGGCTACATGGACATCCGCTGCAAGGACAAGGGCATCCTCAGATATGGGGGCAAGGCACCCCCAGGCATGACCTTTGGCAAGCCACCACGGTAAGGGCCCTCCTCAGCATGAAATGATCCCTTCCTACCTGTGGGGGCATTAGTTGTTGTTTTTTTGGGTTTGGATCGATGATATTAGAGACAGCAATTTGTGTTAGGATTTAATTTTAATTATTTATTTTAATTTTATAGTTATTGTTTATTTTATATTTTATAAAATGTTTATTCTGTATTTTATAAATTGTTTATTTTATATTTTATAATTGTTTTTAAATTGTTTGTTATATATTTTATATTTAATTTTTAATATTTAATTTTGTTTATTAATTTTTATTTGTAAATTAGTTTTATTATTGTGAATTTGGCAGCTTTTCATTAGAAGGCACAAAATGGCTAACAATTTTTTGTTACAAGGTTTTTTAAGACTAAACTATCTAATTAAGAACTAACACTTAGATTTTTTTTTTCACTCAATAACTGATTTCAAAGAGTTCGCAATGTGGACTTTTTTGCTTAATTACAAAATGCTACTTAAAGTTACAAAGAAGAAGGAAGAAGCATGAAGAAACTTAGGATGACACTTTGTGCTCTCTATTTTGCTTCTATCTACAACATACTAAAAATTTCAAAACCTAAATTTTTCACTAAGTGATACACCTACCCTACTCTTTATAATTTATTTCACACTTTTGTGGATTCTAGTCTATATTGACATCTAGGAAACTTTTTCTACGAATGAGGGTTAAAGTTAGTGTTACTTTGGGGGTGAGGGCACCTCAGAGCAGACAGAGAAATATTCCTGGTGCCCTGGGTTTCCACACATACCCTCACACCCACATCCCTCCCCAATCTCAGCTACCACAGACCCAAAAGAGAAGTGTCCTGAACCTGGATGTGCTGAGTCACAGCATCACATCCATGTCTGATGCCACTCTGATATATGGTCTCCTCAAGCCAGGTCTTATAAGCTCTTGGAGGTTTACATCACCCCCAAGATAGCTCAGCTAGCTTAGAAGGCATAAAATCAGCAGGATGGCTTCTGTGGTAGTGTTGGAAACAGAAAAGTTGTAATAAAAGGCAAAATAACAAAACTCTTTACAGAGAAAAACCAAGCCGGGTGCAAGAGGTTCTTGCTCCTGGTAAAACACCCCACAAAAATGATTTGTTCTCTTCTTTTCCTAGTAAATTGCTCAGGCAGGACTTTTTGGCTTCTGTCCAATTGGATATCCTTAAGTTTGAGGTGAAGATCCTATGATGTGTCTTTTTACCTAATTGAGGAGAGAAACTTCTGGGCTTATTTCCTTTTTAAGGAGACAAAGGATAGTTTTGTCATTCCATCAACAGGGAGCACATTCCTACAACACTCCTGTCAGATAATCAACTGCCTGAATGTAACATACGTGCCACAACACAGCCTCATTTCACCTGTAGTATTATGGGCTTGAAGCCTCTTAAAGATATCTTCAATGCCAACTCTTTAATCTAAAGGAATATGAAGAGCTGTCAGCCAGAAAATTGGCAACCAAGGGTCAGAAAACCAGAGCAACAGCATTTCTACCTGTCTGCACTGGTGGAAATACACTGGTGGAGTTAAAGATCAGTTCAAAGTTCTTTATCCTACTCTCTCCCACTTGGTTCATTGCTCTGCATTGGGCAGAAGTTGGGAATGGAGCAGGACAGAGGCAAAGAAGCTTCTCTCTGCCAGTGCAACTCCAGCACAAACTGGTGCTCAGAGCCTCTCAAAGTCCTGCTACTGCTGGAGCCCAGGGGGGTTTCTTGCTCTGTGCAGGTCTGGACCAGACATTAGGTTTTTATTTTAAGAGCTAGAAAATAATCACTACCAGAAAAATAACAGCTACAAATTCTAGAGAAAAGACGTGATGAACAGCACTGTGTATTTTACATGATAGTAAATGGGCTTTGCATATGCAAATTGAATGGATTTTAAAATGGTATTTAATGACAATTTTCGTAGCAGACATTAACATTAATTGCATCAAAATGAAAATGTAGCATTAGCTTGCTGTTAGCTGCAAATGCCCCAGCTATAAAGCTTTATCTTTATCAGTATCAGACCTCATCCATGTGACAGGGCTGCTCTGCAAATTGCAGGCAAAAGGGCTTTTATGTTGCAAAAGTATCCCCCAATGCAGGCCAAAATCAACATCAATTTTGCTTTATTTCTTCATAAACGGAGGTTAAATGGCTGCCTGTAAGAAGCCCAGGCATCCTTCAAAAGTTTTAAGGAAAATCTGCAGACCCCACAGCGGCAGAAGTAGTGAGAAAGGGCTTTTAATTGAAAGTTATTATTGTACAACTTGCCTTCTCCTTAATAGCTACCTTTTATGCAGACTGATTGTATTTATCCCTTTACTTTAAAAGCACATTGTAGATAAAACCAAATTACTGGGATTATCAAGGAGTTGTTACAGGCATTTCAGTAAAAGTGGGAGTTTAACACACTTTTCCATGACTGGCAAGTTAGAGAGACCAGCTTTGGTGAGCATTCCCAGGACAAGGTGATCCCTGGTCACAGCAAGACCCATCTTCCTAAAAATGACCTGGTTGTCCATGGATTTCACTTGGGTTTGGACTCTAAGCCCTGTTTCACTGGGATCTCAGTGCTGCTGCCTGGGAAGGTGCTCCCAAGTGAGGCATGTGCTTGTCTGGGGGAGTTGTGAAAACAGTGGCAAAAGATCTTTTTGCACAACTCCAAGCACTTCATGTCTTTAAGAAACAACAGATCTCTTCTGCAGGTTTATTAACTTCTTGGGTACAGTGAATTTTTCAGCAAGAACAGCACCTGCCTGTCATCCCCCAGCACTGACAGTGTGGCTGAGGAGGCCAAGGAGCAAAGGTGCTTTCCCATGGCACTGGAAGCAGCTGAGACACCCTGCCTGGTGATGTGGTGCTCTGGGACAGCCCAGAACCCCAGTGCAGACCCTGCCCAGTCTGCAGCTCTCTGCACAGTGGGAACTGCAGCTGATGCCAGCCCACAGCCTCAGGGCTGGGCTGCTCCCCTGGGAACCCAAATAACTCAAATAACCCAAATCACTGTCACAGGAACGTGGCTGGGGTCACTGGGTAATGGGCAGGGGGCTTCTTGAGCCCTGGCAACTCATCTCCAGCCCCTCCTCAGGCCTTGGGCTGTGCTGCTAAAGGCTTCTGTCCCCTGGAGACACCAGGGTCAGGAGCTCTCCCTCGGGTCACAGGCTGGAGCTCTCCTGGATCATCCCAAATGAAACAAGCACCAAAGCTGTGGTTGCTATTAGTGCCTTGTTAATCACTGCCTGGCCCTGCTGCTGCTCTAACTCAGATCTCTTGTGCCTCTGCTTTCTGCTCACGGTGTGTGCAGCGTTTCACCAGGCAGCCTCAGTCACTGCAGCAAGCTCTCTGAAGCTTTGAGGCCTCTTTCCTTTCTTTTCCTGGGATATTTACCTTCAAAGGTCACCCATACCCCTCTATATTCCCCCTGGGCACCTTCCAGGGGAGAGAAGCAGCGCTGCTTTTTGCTGATTTCCCCCCCCATTCTCTCCCTCCCTTTTCCCAGAGTAATGTTTGCTACCAATCACGTGGCCAGCTTTGTTGTGAGAGTCATAAAAAGGACATTTTTCATCTCTCCTTTTTCCTGCTCTCGCTCCCTTCTCTCTCCCAGTAGCAGACAGAGATTTATTCCTTCCCTGATGCCTGTGGCATTTGGAGCTGGGAGGGGTCAGGGGAGGCACTGATGGAACATAACAGATAATGCAGTGGTTCCCCAGGGGCTTGTCCAGCTCCAGAGCCGATCCATCAGCAGGCAGTGCTCGTGCCAAGGTCAGCAGTAACGAGGATGGGGTGGGCTCCCAGCCTCCCCTGTGGGGCATCCTCCAGCCAGGCTCCCCCAGCTCATGCTCTGAGCTCCACAGGAGCTGCCTTGTGCAAGCACACTTTGCAGGAGGGACCCTGAGTGCAGGCACAGGGCTCACAGGCTCAGCTTCACCTCTCCCAGCCCTCCTCCCCACCACACACAGCTCCACAGACTCATCTTCCAAGGAGAATTCCCATCTTTGACAGTCCCCTCCAGGAGCTAAACCCCATCCACGTGCTCTGTGCACAGCACATCACAGAGCTGCTGAGGGCTGCTGTCCTCCCAGGTCTTTTCATTCAAAATAACCCCACAGGTGTGTCCAGCCCCATAATCTGCAATAATGACCTTGTTCTACAAGGAAGAGGCTCTGAGTGGGCTGGGCTTTGATGATACTGGAGACCTAAAGGCACAGAGGGTCTGTGAAGACCTCCAGGATCTTCACTGCTGTCACTCCAGCCTGCATCTGGAAACTTCAATAGGTGTCCAGACCTACATTTATCCTCCTGACCACCTTTTCTGGCTGAGCTTCACCGTGCACTGAAATCAGCCAACATTAAAGGATCATTTTTGGAACAAGAAGTAAACACAAGGGCGTGGATGCTGTCTACAGCTGGAGTTTAGATGCTATTGATCTGTGCAAGGTCACACAAGGAGTTTGCAGCCAGAACACTCCAGCACACAGTTGGTACCCTGAGCACCAGTTCTGTCCCCAGGAGTGAGCAGGGCAGAGTGCACCCTCAGCATGGACACACTGCCCAGCCCTGCCAGGAGAGAAAAGCTTCCAGCCACCTCTTGGTGAGCATCCCAAACCTGCCTGCTGTGCCCCAGAACCTGTTCCTGGAGAGGAGGAGTGCACAGCCATCCTCTGCCATCCTGTACCTGCTCCAAAGCCTGCATGGCCATAGCCCTGCCTCCCACGGGCTGCCATGCACTTGGCAGTTGGCCTGGAGGTTGGGCTGACCTTGGGTGTGCTGGCAGGATTTCCCTGGCACTCTGTCATCCCCAGGGCTCCTGCTGGGCCCTCCCCACTGCCTGCCTTCTCTTCAACTGTCCCTTTCCTGAATTTTACAGCCCATTTTCCTTCTGTCTTCATCTCCTGCCTCCATTCCACCTCCCATTCTCTAAAACTGCTCTTAGTCCTTTGGCAGCTGTTTTCATCATGTCCCTGCAGCAAACTCACCTCTCCAAAGTGTTTGGTCACTGCAATCTCTCTTCTTCAAATTGTTACACTTGGCCAAGGGCATCAGTTACCCAGTACCTCCTCTTTAATTGGTATCATTTGCAACCATCCCAATCTTTCACCTTCCCTGAGAAAAGAGATTTCTATGCTCATGCTCTGCTTAGCAAGTGGTCTTTCCACACAAAGTGTCTGTGCTGTTTGCACACAGCCACAACAAAGTTTAGAAAGCTGCTCAAGAGGTGCTGAGGTATAGATTTATTTTTTAGATACTTAAAGAAGATTTCAAGTTGCTAATATTTGGCTGTGGAAAGAAAGCTAATCTAGATGTAGACCAGCTGCAAAGATGTCAAGGAAATAATGTGTTACTGGGAAGAACCCACAAGGAAAAGCTGGACAGGGAATAAAATGGAATGTTACAGCAAGTGTACATCTGACCCATGATCACTGGAAGCCAAAGGGAGTGTAAAGCCACCAAAATCCTAAAGTTTAGGGCAAAAAAAGTTTTACAGGGAAAAAAAAACCCCTGAGGACTGACAAAACAGATTATAAAAATATAACACAGTGAGTGGAATCACTGTCAGGCTCATGGCGACAGAGAAACGCAACCGAGTTAAAAAACACAGGACTCCCATCAGCTCAGATAATTACACATCCTATCCAATTCCACACTGAAAGGTGCCTCTGCCACCATTCTCACACTGCTAAGATAAGAATTTCTATTTCAAGAGTGGTTTTCTTCTCCTGGGAACATTCCAGGCTGGGTGTCAGAGCTCCCAGCCCTGTCCCTGGTGCTGGCGGTGCCTGCAGCACCTGCTGGAGCAGGAGGAGCTGTTACACCCTCCAAAAAACCCTGAGTGCACCATGAAGATACTGGTTCCCCTCCAGAGTGGTGATTTGCTTGCTGAAAGAGTTTCTGGCTGCTTCAGGCTGATGGTTTAAGAGAAAATAAACAGCCAAGTCATGGTTTGGCATAAGGTTCAGGTCCTGCACATCAGCCACAGAGATGGGAAAAGATCTGAAGGACAGATTAAGATCCCTTATTACCAATTGGTTTACACTGAATAGGAAAGTAATTCACTCTCACACACACTGGCTGTTGTCTGTGGGTTTATCTCCATTGATTACAGCCAGCTGAAAAATTTCTTCCAAAGTTTTACCATCTAGAGCTGCTTCTGCCCACAAGTGGACCTTTTTCTTTGCCAACTTTTGCTTTTTCAGACTGTTCAATGAAAACCTGGGTCAGAGGGGAATAATCACAGAATTCTTTCTGTGAAAACAAAGCTTTTCAGCCCTCATCAACATGTTTTCCTTTCAAACAAAGTCATGTTCCCACCCAGCCAGAGAGATTCAAGCATGGGATGGAGGTCAAGGGGAAGACCTCGTGCTTTGATTTCTTGTACTCAGCATTGGAGTGGTTTTTTTCTTGGTTTTTCTCTCTTTGGGATGTTTTGCATTTGTTGATGGCTGCAGACTGAGCACTGTTCACTCTCAGCCATAGATCTGGACCTCCAGGCAGAACACCTGATTTTCTCAGAGGATAACAGCAGATAACAGTAGACAAATGCGTTGAAGATAAACCTAAATTATCTTCAATTAAGTCAGCCAAAGGGCATCTCCAACCATAAAATCAATGCTAGCACACAAATTCCAGCTTGTCAAGCCAGTTATTTAATGGGTAAGAGCTGGCTTGGTGTCTTCACTGCCAGACACAGGTTTCCATATGTGCTTTTAGGACCAGTGCAAGCAAACATCTCACTGGGCCTGGGAGGGAATAGTAAAGCAAATTGGTGCTCTTGTAACCATGTGTACTCCTAAGTACAGCTATGAGCATCTGATAAATCTTTTAAAGTGCATGTTTACAATGGATTTTATTCTTTTTACTGTTCTATACATATGAGCCCTCTGAGCAAAATAACAGATCCTCTGACACTTAGAAGAAGCCACTGCCTCACTGGCTGCCTGCAGTGAAATAATTTATATTGTTATTTCTTCACCCAAATTACAAGGATTGTAAAGAAGCTTCAGAAATTCAGAGTAATCAATGCTTTAGAGGCTCAGATCCCCCTGCTGCCACACGAGTGGAAGACCCACTATTGACACTGAGAGTTTTACCTGCCCAAAGACTGCAAAAAAAATTGGTCCCTGAGTGTTTTCTACCAATTTTTCTCTTGTTATTTTCTTCAATAGTTAATGGAAAGCGAGGACAAGTGGAGATCATTTAAAAATGATCTTTTGGGCCTCTCCATGGGTTTATTGCCAGGACCTATTTAGAGAAGCATAAAGCTGTAAGGGGGCTGTAACTTTACTGTATATTCCACGAGCTGTTTAGGAAAACGAGGAGTTGGACTCACACCCAGCTCATTTTGCCACATCTCCCTCTCCTCACAAACACACCCACACACGTGTGTGCAGGGACTTCCAGCTGCTAATTGAATTCACCCTTATGAAAGCCTTAACAAATTGTAAGTGACCTTTTATACAAATTTCAAAGTCAAGGATTCGGCCGCTAACTGCACATCCCTCTTCTGCCATTCACTGTTATGCAAAACCCACAAACAATTAAAAGAAATAATGAAGAGCCCAGCGGCCCTCTTTCCTAATTAGCTGCAGGAGGCAGTGCTGGGGAGTGTGGTTAAGTGCTTCAATTACCTCGGCCCTCCTCGCAGCCCTTGTTAGAAGAGACAGGTCCAGGGGCCAAAGGGGAACAATTAAGGCGAGGCAGAGCCCGCAGTTTGCAGGGGGATGCCGGGGCCGTGCTGGCTCTCACACAAGAGCCAGAGCTGTAATCATACCCCAGCTTCCTGCTGGGCTACACACAGACAAATTAATGGGAGATAGATTGCTACCTGCAGCCCATCAGTAACCAGGGAGGCAGGAGGCAATACAGCACTGCGAGGGAGCCATAACCTGAGTTTTCCTCTGCTCTCAGCCCCCTTTTAGGGCAGAGGGACCTGAGCACTATTACCTCGCTGCTGCCTACATTGGGGGTACCCCACAGCCCCAAAAAGAATCACAGACCCAGCCTGAGCTTTATTTGCTGAAGTTAATTCCAATGGCAGCTGCCCCATGAGCAGTCCAGAGTTGCTGGAGACCAAACTGTTCCCCAGTAAGAACCAGGTTGGACTCGACCTTGAAGGTCTTTTCCAACCCTAATTCTATAGAAAAGAATGGTTCTTTAAGGGCCATTCTATAAGAAACTGGTTCTCTAAGAAACCAACCTGAGTTGGTGGGAACTGGTTCTGCTGGGAGATTCTATATGGACGCTTCTGTCACAGGACAAATCCTTCCCAGCATGAAGACACAAGTAAAGAATATAAAAGTGGTGCCCCTGTAGCTGTCTCCCCTGGGGACTGAAGGCCCCAAAGACAGATCCCGACTGTGCAGCAAAAGCACATCTTAGGTGGAAGGACAGCAACAAGAACTAAATCCCCCTGTAACCTCATTAACCTTTCAAGGAAGGGTTAAATTTTCAGTGTAGGCAGTGGTGCAGCAGCACAATTTTAATGTCACAGGCATGGACAAATTCCATTCTGTGGTGGATCTGTTGCATGAGCAGCTGTGCAGGGCCAGACCCTGCAGCCTGGAAGCTGCCAGTGGGATTGGAGCAGTGCTCTGGGCAGAGCCCCAAGAGCCACTGCCTGCACCCATCCTCTGCTCCCTGCTCCAGCAGCAGGAAAAGCACTGCCCTGGCTGCAGAACCACACACAAACCCCACGGGCTGAGCTCGGCACTGAAATATTTACGTGCTTTTGAATTATACAGGAAAAAAAAAAGCACTCACAAGTCAAGTTTTTACCCTTTTGCAACAGAACTTAGCAATCAAATTGATTGCACCTTTCAAGCTGGTGTAAACCCCCTTCCTGAGCAAAGTCCTTTGCACCCACTTTAGCCAAGCACCTTTTTTTGCAGCTGATATATAAACCTTTGAAAATAAGTTTGAGGGGAGACTGACAACCTTGAAACCTCAAGAGCAGCATGGCATTGACGGGCACGGCTCCCTGAGCTCAGTATTATGGATAGATTTTAATTTTATTTTAACAAAATAGCTGTCTCCAGTGGAAGAAGCATCAAGAGCTAAATGAGGACCCATCTTGAGCTGAATCACGTTGAACAGACCTCGGCAGTGTCATTGATTTTCTGGGAAGAAAAAAAATGCCTCTGGCTACTAAACCAAATTAGTAGTCACTGATGACCAATTATTTTGCCCCACTGTGAACGGGGAGGCGTACTAAAATTCCAGTTTGTCAGACCCAAGGCTCTCTTCTCAAACGCCTTTCAACAAGCGTGTACCAAAAACCTCTCAGATGGTTCTGATGCCTTCCTGTTTTCGGCAACTTCTCCTTCTCCAAAGTTTTAATGAGCTGCTGCTCTGAGGACGGCCTGCCACAAAGTGAGCCCTTGCCTGCACGCTGGAGCACTATTTGGCATTGGCGCAAATCACAGCTGTCAGGATTTATACACACATACACAAAAAAAGTGTCAGCCTAATGTTTGCAAATTATAATTACCATTTCTCTTGCATGTCCCTGGTGCCTTCATTTTAGATAAATCCCAGCTCTGAGGTATCAGCTGCAAAGCACTGAAGGCTCATATTGAATGGAATAGATTTAACTAGTTTGTAGCTCATTTAAGGCCTACACTGTTTTATTTTAATATTGTTAATACTTTATTATACTTTTTAACACTGTTTTCACAGTAAAATAGCCTATTAGGAAGCTGCAGCTTCTTTTCCAGGGGATGTCTGGCAGACTAGAATTCCACATTGTATAACCAAGTTAGCAGGTGCTTGTCATTTCAGTTGAAAATAGGTCTGTACCCTGACTCTTGAAAGTAAATTAGAGAGATTCTATTAAAGAGACAGGAACTGTTTCAGGGATAATAGTTTTGAAAATGTGCACAGATAAATTTTAAAATATTTAGGAAATGTCAGCATTAGAAGTGGCTCCAACTCTTTGACTATAAAAGGAAGCAGATGAGTATTTTTTTCCGCTACAATTATAAATAATTTGTTACATCCTATCAGAACTTCTTTGCCTTTCCTTTCTGTGGCAGGGTGCTTGTGCCAAAACAAGGAGATCTGAGTTACTGTGAATGAGATGGGTTTTAATGTGCAATAAGCATTTCCAGAGGATGCTTCCCCCGCTCTCCCCGCAGCAGCCGCAGACATCAACAGCAAAACCCTCCCTGTTCAGGAGCCACATCTGGGCAGGGTGACAAAAGGAAAGGGAACACACAAGCCATTGATCCCTGTCCTTAAGTAACACCAGGGCAAAAGGACATTTTCTCAAAGGCCAGCTGCAAGTCAGAGCTGTCACACTGCCAGGCAGCGCCGATATCGGGGCCAAATTCCCCATCCCTCTGCTGAGATCAGGCTTTGACCTACAAAGGGAAAGCCACCTCATTGAGATCTCTGCAGTCACCTTAAAGAGGTGTTCCCTGACGTCCCCTGCTCTTCCTCACTCTCTCAGAGCTTCTCTCAAAGGAGGAAAAGCCAGAGGAAGCCTCAGCCCCAGCAGGGCTTGTGTGGATAACGGAGCACAGGAGTCATTCCCAGTGATTTCAGAGAGGCAGCTCATGTGTGCATGGTTCCAGGCATGATTCTATACTTTGCTGGATCAGGACTTAAATGTGATTAATCACACGGCAGGGAAGGATCTCTGAAGAGCATCAACCCAAATGTGTCCTTTCAAGCATTTACTTACAAGCCAGCTGTGGACTATCAGTCACCAACTGGCTGGTCCACTGGAGATGGTAAAAGTCACCTCCATAGAGATGTGAAAATACATTCAACTTCAAAAAAAAAACCCTCAAAATCAATAATCAAAGACTGCACACCAAGGCTTAGTGCTTTCCTGCATCCCTCCCTGCTATTCCTGCACACCAGGAAAGCTCCTGCCTTGGAGAGCAGAGGGACAGCAGCAAAGAAGCAATGCTCACCGTGTGCTGGTGTCAGGAATACCAACATTTACACCACATGACAAGACTGGAGACCCAAACAGATAATAACACACTTTACCACTGGTTTACCACACCTTTTGACCTTTTAAATATTTTGCCCAGCTGTGATCCACCAAAGTGGAAGGGAAGGAGGGGAAAGAAGAGGGGACAAAGGGTAAATGTCAGCATTGCCTTTGGCACTGGGTGTCTCCAGATAATGGTCTGGAGCAGCAGGGCTGATTTGCAAGCAAAGGCTTGAAAAGCCCTGCAGCATGTGATCTATGAAACAGGAGGCCTGCAGAAGGATGTCTCCTCTGATATGAATGTCCCCTTGGGATGGATATTGCTGGATTGCACATCCAGTATCATTAGAAAACACAACCATAGATTAGGCTGTTTTGAAGCATGTGGTGTGCAATAATTAAGTAATAAAAGTCACCACAGGGGTGAAGGAACAAGAAACAGAAGAGTTACTATTTGCATACAGGCTGCTGGCGCCCTCGGTGATCATCAAGGATTCTCCAGGCTGCTAAAAGCTGGCAGCTGTCAATTCTGGACCCACTCCTGCCATAAACCACAAAGCACCAGCTCACTCTGTGGCATGTGGGCTCTTTGCAGAAACAGGTGGAGCTGGTGGCCCAGAAACAGCCCAGTAGCTCCCCCAAGTCCCCAGTGTCCTGCAGTTGGTCTGCACAGGCAGGAGCCACCCTGGCTCTGCTGTGGGAGCTGCAGCTGAGGGCTCTGCAGGCTACAGGTGGGAGCAGAGCTAGAGGTGAGAGCCCCACAGTCATCAGCTGCTGCCAAGATGGGAAAAATCCCTCCTTAGCAAGGTGTGCAAGGACAAGGACCAATAAAACTTGAGCTTGAGGTCCTTCATCACCTTCAAGTGTTTGCTTCTGGGGGAAAGGAATAGCAGCAGGACCATGGGAATTACTGTTCTGCTGTCCCTGCCACTGCCAGCTCTGCCTCCCATGGTGGCTGATGAAGTATCCTCACTTGCAAGGAGTAAAGCTCAACAATTTCAGGCTGCAGCTTTGCCACAAGGTGGTCAGGTTAATGCCAGCTCAGAGCAGCTGAATGGGACACTGGCCAACAAGCAACTACCTTTTTCTAGAGCCTGGGTCATGTGCAGCTCCTCCCCTCTACTGTCTCCTCCTTGCTCTCTGAAATCCCCTTTCAAGGGGCAAATACACCTGCCCTGTGCAGCTGAGGCTCCAGACCAGGGCTCAGCATTTCAGCTCCCCTTTCTGCTGCAGACCCTGACCATCTGCACTGGGTCCATTTTTAGCCCTGCTCAGACTGCTTAGGACAGCACTTGCTCCTCTCACCCCATCCATCACTGCACATTTGCAGCCTTTGGTGCACCACACCAGAGAGATTTCTATAGCAAAAGCAGTGCTATTTTAGCAAAACTTGGGACCCAGGGGTTTTTCCCCTGGAGAGAATCCAGCCAGAGCTGCTCCATTGGGTACCAGCTGGGAGAGGCTCTCCTGAAGCTCTGGCAGGGCCCAAAGCTGAGCTGCAGCCTGTGGTACCCCATGGTTCATCCAGGGCTCAGACAGAGCTGCTGAAACCTGCCCTGTAAAAGGTTTGCAATTCTTCCAGTTCTGGGGAATGCCCTGGTACAGGTTCTCATAGGTGTGTGCAGGCTGTGGTGTGTTCACTGCAAGTGTTTGTGGGTTTGGGGTTTCCTGAGGAGCAGAAATCCTTTCCCTGTGCGAGGCTTTATTCGTGTTCTCACCAGTCACTTTCCAGGAGCAGAGATGTGAACCAGCACTAGGAAGCAAAGATTAAATTGGTGTCTTTTCAATGTTTTCCAGGCCTCCCACTCCCTTTTTTGACATCATGCAACACAGATACAAGGAGCTGTGGATGGAGGAGCAGAGAGCCCGGACTAGAGTCCAGCACATGGTGAAGAAAAAGGTGGGAGTAGTCCAGCAATGCTTTCCCATGATGTGCACAGCATTACTGAGCACAACCCCCACTATCCCACCCCACAAGGCACAAATGGGCTGCTCCCAGCCCTGGGAAGGGCTCTCAGCTGAGAAAACATCCCCCTGATTGCTACAAGGCTGACGAAACTTAACAAAGATGAGCATCCCCCTGCCAGGAGCCCCACAGGCTGTATTTGGACATCAGCTCTGCTCAGGTTACCTGTGACAGTGGCCACAACCAAGGAACAAGCAGCAAATGCTGAAAGGACAGCCCCAGCCCTGAGCCTGGCATGGTCAGGTTGAGGCAGCACCCACAGCAGCTGTTGGAGTGTAAGGCTGTGCTGTTAAACAAACCAACATTGTAATATCATTTAAAAGCAGCCAATGACTGTTTTATTAGTTAATGGCTCAAAGAAGAGTCGGGCTAATATGGTAATGACCAATTTCAATGGGCTTACTGCCATCACAAACTGTGCTTTATAGCTGAAGTGCAGGAATACAGTGTCCTTAATTAGCAGCTATTTTATGAATACACCAGCCTGGGACGTTGGAAAGTGCATCCCTACTTTATCTATTAATGACTGATGTTTTTAATCACTAAGTTGCCTCCATCAAGCTCCCAAAGCCTGCAGCCACCAATTACTGAGTTAAGCAACACAAACCTGTATCCTAGAGCACAGAGCAGACAAATTCTCAGGGTATCCAGGTACCTGCACTGGCTTGTGCTGGGATTATTTAGCACTGTGACCTGCAGTTAATCAGGAGAGCCAGGACACCCCACCATGGTGCTGGAGGGGGTGCTGGAGGGGACTTTCCCAGTTAGGGATGAGCCATTGCTGTAGCTCAGGGCACAGTCACCTCCCCGGGATGCTCTATAAAGAGAAACTGAGACCTCACAGCTGCTCATGTGTTTTAACTGTCACTATTGGCTGCATGGCCATGGAAAACTCCCCAGATCATGGAATTGTGATCATCACCCCAAAGCAACTTCTGGCCTCATCCATCCCAGTGTCACTGCATTGCATGACACAGAGCTGATGTGCATGGCTGTGCAGCAGTTTGAGCCCACTCTTGTTCACTTTTGGTTGCAGACACGTGCAGAGCAGCAGTCTGAGCCCCGTGTTTGTGTTTGCTTGCAGATCGGCGAGGTGCGCGAGAACCGCACCACGTTCCTGCGCACACACCCGCTGCCCGTGAAGGAGGAATCCTTCTGGCACCTCCGGCGCTTCGAGAAGGTACAGACCCCCCAGAACCCATCCCCTGACCAAAGACAACTTTTCTGGGCCTCCACAAGCACCTGATTGAAATCAGGCACACTCTCTAACCTTGCCCACGTGCCCCCACGACATCCTTAGCACACAATGAAGGAGGTTCTTAACTCAGAGCTCCCCATGAGCCAGACCTTAAGACGGTCCCAAATATGTTCAATCATCAGCCCCTTTTGAACATCAAGGTGGGATATTTTTTTGCCAGCCATGAGCCCTGGAAGAAAGGCAGCAGTTGTCCAGATAATAACATATTTTGTAACTTTTGTGCACTTTCACAAGCTTCCTGAGATGAGAAGCATCTTTTTGTATCTCACTGTGAGTACAGGGTGGCCTTTGCTCTACAAATGCCCTACACAAGCAGGACAGTCACACCTGCATTTTGGTGCCCTGCCATATCATCAGCTCTCACCATAACTAATTCAAACCACACCAGATGTTTCAATAAGCTTTTCCACCTCAGGAATTGAGCTTTCCAGAGAGCTTGCACTCTTGATACCTCTCTAAACTACCCGATTGACAATATTGACCCTGAGACAAAGCAAAGGCTCTGACCAGGTTAGAGATGCCCTTGACACTTCCTTTAATTGATCCAAATAAGAGCCAAGGTGAAGATTTCTTGTTCTAGTGATGGGACCTAAACATCTCCCTGAATTCATCTGTGCAACCTGCTGTGCTCTGGGGTACTTGTTAGAATTCCATTAGCTTTGTTTGTGCTGTAAATTATATGGAAACTTCCCCTGAAGAGCTAGGGGGGATTTTAGGAGAGAAGGGGAAAGAGCCGGACCAGTGGAATGGAAAGGAGACACTAGAAAGTGAAAGCTGAAGCCTTGCAGGGAGTTTACATGGCCAAAATCATATTTGGCATTGATAGATACCACTGCAAAAAGCTCTCAGCTCTCTGTCCTGGCCCTTCTTCTGGTTGGGTTAATTTTTTTGCCATGCTGTTGATTTCTAACCACAGTTTAAACAGCGAAGGAGCCCTGTGATTTCCTGAAGGTAATTTACTTGTACAAGTTGGAGAGTTTTGCCCAAGAAATGTGCTTTGCACCACCTTGATGTATTCCTCTCCTGTCCTGTCTAAGAGTGCCCCATTAGCATATGTCAGCAATCATTTATCCCCACTGCCTGTCAGCTCGGAGCTGCTGCTGCGCGGGAACATGACCGATCGCTGTTAAACAGATTGTGAGAGTCACACGAGATCCTGGGGCAAGCCTCCTCTTTAGAGCTCCTCTCACCCCAGACCTTTCCATCACTGTTCATTTTTCAGCCTGGGTTTTGCTCTCTGCTTTCCCTTTTGTTTCATCCATGGCTGTGCTTGGGTTCCTGCCCCAGCCACGGCTCTCAAACCTTCAAATCTTTCCTTCTTCTCGTTCTCCTTGTTTCTTCTTCTCCCTTTCCCTTCCTTCTCAGAAGCAGCATCCAGCTCATATTGCACAGCCTCTGCAGATTTTCCACACTCCTCCTTTCTCATTGCATTACCCTGGAAGGTTTGCCTTTCCCCAGTTACAGATCTAACAGGCACAGCCCACATTAGAACTTGGATCAAGGAATTTGTTACTCACTTGACCTTCAGTGCATGGTTTCCTCCATGGGAAAATAACTCCTCTTGAACATCCATAAATGTTTACCCAGTTAAAAGCAGTAACAACCTGGAGGAAGTTAAGGGTTCCCAAAGACATCTGGTGGTCTCCAAACTGTTCTTTAACTACTCCTCCAAAGGAAGGTTCTACAGAGGTGGTGGAATGGTTTTGAAAGCCAGACTGACCTAACCCAGGGACTCCAGGAGTCAATGTCAGTCCCTCCTTTACTGAGGTGATAAATGACCAGAACACTGCCTCTAATCCATGTAAAAACTTCATCCTACTGTGCAAGAAGAATGTGAAAAGCAACCACAAAAATATCACCTCACACAAAGCTTGTTAGCAGACTCCATCTGCCTATTCCTACCAGCCTCTGGTGGCTCTGTCCTGCTCTGACCAGTACAGACTCATGACTTGGGAAATACTCCTGACCCTGGACAAGAATATTCAGAGACTCCATTGCCTGACCACAGCCTCACTTTAAACTTTATTTCCATGTGGTCCAAGGCAGGTGTGAGGTGCAGGAGTGTGATATTCTCAAGCCACTCATCCTTCTGGTCACTCAGTCACCTCATCATCTGGAATAAGACCTTTCAGTCTGGCCTGGTCTGGGTCTGAGGGGAGCAACACCCAGCCACTGAAATAGTTATAATCCAAAACAGGGGCAGCAGGAAGGTGAGATTTTGTTCCTTTAGGCCCATAAAAATCATCAGGAAGCATTATTTTTATTCCCATCGTGACCTCTTACAGAGAGCTGCAGAAACTGGGCATGGATATCTCTGCTGGCTCTTAAACTGGGCTTTCCATTCAGTCCCTGGCACCATGAAATCTTGCCCAAGAAGTGGAAGAGAAGAAAACAAAGGAGCTTTTCCCTCCCCGCTAATTGCCTCCGCTTGCTCCCTGCATTGCCAGAGCTGCATGACATTACATAGTCATTCAGTCAGTAAAATATGGACAAATTGACTATATTTTCATTTGGATTTAGGTTTCAGCCCCACTGCCCACACTGTTAAGCTAACTGGGTGATTTACAGGCTCTCCCACATCGGGTGCTCCTGCTTGATATGGCCTGTGGTCTCCTGGGCCCCCCAGCTCACAAAGGCAAGCAGGTCACAGGGAGCCAGTCCTGTCCTGATGGGCAGTTTGTTAGGGAAGGTTGCTGCATTGAAATGTTTTTATTTTTTTTAACTAAACCAAGCAGATGTTAACTCCTTACTCATCTCAGCAAGATGCTTCTACTGCCCTCCTCTTCCACAGCCACCCACTAAAGCAAACAGCCTCTGCCATTACACAATTCCAGGGCTCAAGTTTTGCCAGCATGGCTGGGACTGTGCACCAAAATTTAATTTATTTGTAGATGTGGGACTACCCTCCCTGGGGACTGTACTCTCAGGCACCCAGTATGGACATAAATCATGGAATAGTTTGAGTTGGAAATGGACCTTGAAAATAATTTTGTTCAAACCCCCCTGCCATGAGCAGGAACATCTTCCACTGGACCAGGCTGGTCCATCCAGCCTGGCCTGGAACACTTCCAAGGATGGGGCAGCCACAACTTCTCTGGGCAACCTGTTTCAATACCTCACCACCCTCACAGGGAAAAAAAAATTCTAGTATCTAATCTAAACCTACTTTCTTCCAATTTGAACCCATTCTTCCTTGTCCTGTCACTCCAGGTTCTTATAAATAGTCTTGCCCCATCTTTCCTGTAAGTTCCCTTCAGGTCACCCCAAGACCTTCTCTGTTCCAGACTGAACAATCCCAATTCTCTCAGCCTTCTGTCCCCCACATTTGTCTTGTCCCTGTGCCACTCCTCACTTGCTGGCTCAGCCAAACTCTGCAAAGGACATTGCTGCCCAAATGCAGCATCTCCACCAGTGTCAGGCCGGGCTGAGGCTCCAGCCACGTCCACCTGAGGATTTGAAGGTCACTATCCAAACCAGTAAGTCAACGTTGGCCACCCCTAATATATTTCCAGGGCTCTATCAAATCAAGAAGGATTCAGGCAGCAACAAAGCAGCGACACAGGACAGAATTCACCAAAGTGTCAAAACAGCTCCGTGCACCTCCTGTCACTGACACACACCGGGGTTCTTCCTTTGCTCATTAGAGAATCCCAGCTCACACAGACACTCAGGTGGCTTGTTTACTTGACCAAGCAAGGGGAAGGAAAGGAAATGCAGCAACTTTGGACAAGACTTTTGTCACCGCTCTCTGCCTCCCCGAGCAGATGAAACGCGCGGCGCGGGTGCGCGATATGAATAAGCGATAAGCAATTGACGAGCAAGTGTTCGGGTACCTTGGCAAAAGACTTAATTTGCAACCTGGCACAAAATCAAAGGCTCTGTCAACGGCTGAGCGGCTCTCCTGCGTACGCCTTGCATTACCTGGGAAAGCTCTGTCAGGTAAATTTCCACTGAAAGTAATTAGAGGAATCCCCACTGTATAAAGTTTGCAGCAAAAAATTCTGGGCTCCCGGAATTTGATTCTCACCAGGGATCCGATACCTGCTCACAGCCTGATCCTTCGTCAGAATTAACGGCTGAGGTTTAACACGTACACACAAAAATGTTCTGCATTTTTTTTTAATGCCTTACCTCTATTTTTGTCTATGGAGCTGAACTGACAAGCACAGCTCATGTAATCTTGCAGCTGTTGTCTTGTCAGAAAAGCCAAAGATTCTGCTTAAATAACCTGGGCTTGATACACACAGCACACAGGGCTGGCTGTTCAGGTGCAGCATTGGTCCTCCTGGGTTTGAGGGCAGAAAAACTTCTGGGACTTTGAGTGCTATAAAACTCCTCTCCTGGGGCCTAAATAGTGCTTAAATAATAAAGCAATGAGTTCAAGAGCTTCCTGTCACCACACTGCCAGATCAATCCTCCCTTCAGCTGGGACTTGGGCTGACCAAAAAGAATTAAAATCAGTGTCAGCTGATGGTTGTTCAGTGGCCCAAGTGACATGAGCTGGTGGCTCCCAGCCCTGCAGTAACAATCCAAAGCAGCATCACTGGCCTGTGGCAGGCACAATGCAAACAGAGACCACAACACCCTGCAGGGCTCCAAACAGGCAGCCCAGCTGCCCTGGGCATGATCCCTGCACGTCTCCTCTGGGCCCACAGCCACTCCATGGCTAACTGCAGGCTCTGGCCCCTGTCAGCACCACTACATCTCTTTGCAGATTCTGGAGGTTTTCTTGTTTTGCCTCCACAGTCAAAGATTCCAGCAATACAAGTGCTCAAATCACAGCAAAGCATTTTCATGATCCAGGTTTCCCCACTATCCCTTGTGCCCTGACACCTAACCTCTCATGCCGCCCAATGCTGCCCTCTGTCACAGAATATTTTGGCTTGGAAGGAATATTTAAGGGCCATCTAGTCCTGTTCCCCTGCAGTGAACAAGGTCATCCTCAACCAGATTGTGTTTCTCAGAGCCCCATCCAACCAGACCTTGACTGTTTCCACAGATGGAGCATCCACCACCTCTCTGGGCAACACCTCCAAGTATTTCAACACCCTCATTGTAAAAAACTTCTTATATCTTATCTCAATTGACCCTCTCTTTGTAAAAACCATTACCTGCCATGCCAGCACTTCCCTCAGAGACAGAGTGACCATCACTCCTGTGCCCTTTCCATTGCTCTGGAACATCTCCTGATTAACAGAGGAAAACAGCACCCTCCTGTGCAGCTGTACAGCCTAGATCATCTCCAGGGCAGGCTCCACCTACAACCAAGCCCCAGTAGCCAAAGGCAGCACCAGGAACAGTTGGCAGCCAACTCCCATTGCTCTTCTGGAGATTTTTACCCACGAAGAAAGAGATTTTGGGTGCTCACAGCTTGTAGCAGGGTGAATCCACAGACACTGTGTTGGGTCATGGGTGAGGACCTGCCATTGCACAACTCCATGGAAATGCTTTTTAAATGGATGTGGGATTTCATTCGTGGCCCTCTTCTGACTTCTGCAGAAATGCTATTTATCAAGATAACTTTAAGTAAAACTCTTGCCTGGCATGAAAAGGGTCAGGATTCAGATGTCAAGCATATGAGGTCAGTGTGAAAGCTGCCAGCTCTGGTCTGACCCTGAAACATCTGCCAGGGAGGTGGGGGGCACACTCCAGGTTACAGCTCCAGTGCATTAATTCTTCTTTCCTCATGCTGTTGCCCAGACCAAATGACCAGTGAATCCCAGCAAATATCTGAGGCCATTTATTTGCAGGAAGGGAAAAAATAAAACCCAAATCTCTATAGGACATTAAATACAGCAGCCCAAAATCACCAAGCACTGTTTGAAACCTTCCTGGGCTTGAAGCAAATAAAGATCATTTAGCCCAGGCTCCCTTGTCCTGCATTTCCCTCTGTTCTTAGAAAGGTGGGGAGAGAAAAATCAACCCCATTCGTTAAGCCAGTTAAGCACGCTCCTGGCAGGAAAAAGCCACATTATTTGTAACCCTAATAATCCAACATTCACCTCTGAGCACAGCTCATCTTGGACAGAATAACGTCTGTTTTAAAAGTACCTGCCTCTCTCTAACTTGTCATGGCATTTGTTGACAACCCTATTGAAAGCTGCTCTGGATGCGGCTGTGAAGGATCTTTCGGCACCTCTTTCTCTTTCCTAGACAGTTTTTGAAAGGGAGGGGAGAAAAAGAAAAAAGCCATCAATACAGGGGGAAAAAGGCATCAGCAGCCAACATCGGCTGATGAAGCGCCTCACCTGGGCCCCCAGCACACCGCCTCCAATTAAATCAAAATGGTTTGTTTTTAATGGTCTTTTACACTGACAAGTGGGCTATCATTCCAGGCCTAGAGAGCTGTCAGGGAGCCGAGGCAAATCCTCCGTTGATAATGCCCAATGCTTCCAATTAGGAGCCGGGGCCGCTGCTGGTGCACTAACGATTCCCCAGCCTCCCCCAAGGCCCCTTCGGCGTTGGCTGTTTCGTCTTGGCTCTTCCTCCTCCGCAAATTACTGACACAAAACGGAGGCGCCCCGGTGCCTCCTCACCACGCCGGGCCCCGGCCCTGTTGGATTTAATGAGGCGATGGAAGTTTTTGCGGATCTTTCGCTAAATTCTTTTCTTGTTTGACAGCTGCTTGAGTGTTGACCTTATAAAAGATTTAGTGTTTCTCATTATTTTCTGTCAAGCTTTACAAGCGGTGGCTTGGCGGAAAAATCATTTGCATCTCGATGTGCGCGCGTGGGGTGGGTTTTTTATTTTTTATTTTTTTTTTATTTTTTATTTTTTTATTTTTTATTTTGTCTGTACAGGGATGCTGGGCGCTCTGAGCGTCACTGTGTGCACCCTACCTCTCTCTGTATTGTTTGTTTTACTCCCTCCTCCCTGCCTTTCCTGAAAAAATCCGCTGTTTTGTGTTGTTTTGGAGGGGAAAAAAAAATAAGCCCCAGGATTTGTTAGATTCCTGTAAATGAAGGAGGGTTTGGGAAAGGGAAAAAAAAGAAAGGAAATAATAGAGATTGGTTTCCTGTAAAGTGAGCACAGGAAAGTGTTTTGTCACCCGCTAAAAGGATTCGATCAAATGGATGATGGAGGAACCAGGCTGAGTCCCGGGTGCAGCTTTGTTGTTAAAGTGAAAAATGGTGCAAGGCTGGGGAGCTGCTGGGAGCAGGTGGGCAGAGCCAGGCAGGTGCTGGGAGAGGAACAGGGACAGCCAGGTCTCCATGGATCCTTCCAGACCATGAGGAGAGCTTGGTGCTCTTCATTACTTCAGGCCTTTCCACCACAAACCATTAAACACAGCTCTGGTAACTACAACTCCCCCCTTAAGCTGAGCTTATTTTGCACCCAAGGGTGCTCACAGTGCCCAGCAGCTACAGCACCAACAAAACCGTGCTCAGTCTCTGGATTTTGC
>NW_005054329.1:4053818-4059936 GCF_000277835.1 Geospiza fortis | reverse complement strand
TAGGGAAAATATTTTTCCCTGCACCAGCTTGGCCTTTCTGCATCTCACATGTAATTTATCAGCCCTCAATTAACCCATCTGCCTTAATGTACCTTCCAATTTAACACATCATTATAACTGTGGAGCTCTAAAGATAATACCTCCCCCCAAATACATATTGAAGTTTTAGGAGTGGTAATTATTGTTCTTGCCCCTCTAATTCTGTGAAGCAAACGCTGACATTACAACATCCCAGCTGCAAGTGTCCTGCAGGTTTTCATTTGTCAATAATAAATGAAATAAACAGCAGCAAACATTGCTCCTCAGCAGCAGCTGGAGCCCATGGCAGCTCCATCATCCTGCAAGGAAAACCTTTCAGCTTTTTCCTACAAGCCATATCCCTTGTCCTGCTGCAGCCAGTGCTCCAAACAAAATCCTGGCATTAACAACGCATAACTGCAGCAGAGTAATGGCAAAGATCATCAGCTGTCTCCAGAGGAGGTACCTTTGGGTTCATCATTTAAAATATGAATTAGAAGAATCAGAGATGAGGGTTCATCACTGGCATTGACTGCTCAACACCAGTCTCTGTCACAAAAAGACCTTTGACCCAAGGACACCCTTATCTGGACTCTAATGACTGGGAGGGTTTCTCATTTTTTAAAGCAGCACTTGCCCCTGTCCTACACCAGGTGCTCCCCACTCACTCATGCTGAGGGCAGGAGCTGGCATCCCCCACAACTTCCCAAGGCTCTGCTCACTTTAATTACTGCTCAGTGGGACATTTCTCACCCAGGAGCTTTGTACCAACACTGGAGTGAATGAAGTGCTGTTTGCTCTCCTATGGCATCACCCCATCCCAGGCAGAAGTGTGCCTGTACCAGTTCCCAGCACTGACAGGAAGGCAGAGGAACATTCAAGAGAAGCAGCTCAGCTGTCCTTACCTGCAAGCACTGGATTTTTCTAAAAAAATCCCAGCTGCAAAGGAAAAACTGCTGCACCTTTAATGGCAGGTTGGAGTTGGAGCAAGCAGGGATTGTCCCTGCCAGCTCTCTGGGGTTACCCACCTCCTGCAGCAGCCCCTGCTTCTGCCTTCCCCAGCTCTCCCTCCCTGAGAGGGCTTATGTCACTGCTGCTATTTGTGAGGAAGCAAAAACATCCAGAAACAGCTGTCTGAAGTTAGGCACTCAAATGCATATTTAAGTACCTGAACGCCTTCCTCCAGAGAGGGGGAATAGCTAAATATGCTTTGTTTGTCTTGATTAATGAGATCACTAGCAAGCTTTTCAGGGCAAAGACTGCTCTGTATTTTTACATATGCAAAACCTGACATGCAGCCAGCCTGAGCAGGGTGGATGGGGGAAGTGGGAGGCAGCTCAGCACAGGCACACAGGCAGATGTGTGGCACAGGGAATTGTGCTGGGGCAGGCAGAGCCCGTGGCCCCCCATGGAAAACACTCCAGTCACTGCATCCCCCGTGCTGGTTTGCTGCACACAGCTGTGTGTGAGCCCCACTGCTCACCCCACAGGGCTCTGGCACCTTTCTACCCCCACATTAATTCCCTTTTGTTTGTTGGCATGGGCATTTTTTCACCCTGCCCTCACTCAAAGGTGATTCCTGGGCAGCTGCTGCTTCTGTGTTTTTAGGTCCCCTGACCTCACCAGGGATTTCTCTGTGAGCTCTGAGCCCATCCTGGCCCCTCAGTGAAGCACCCAAATCCAGTGTTGTAGAAAATAACTCATATTTATTTCAGGGCCCACCTTAGGGCATGGCAACCTTTGAAAGTGTCAGACAACAAACACACCATAATAAAACTGCAGGGGCTTGATGCTAGAGCAGGATAAGAACCTCCTGAAGTCAATCAGAAAGCTGTTCCTCATTTTAAGCAGGTTAAGTGTTTAACTCCAGCTGGAGACACATCTCCCAGCCCTGGTGCAATCCGCAGTCTCCTCCCTGTCTGTGCTTCAACCCATTTTCTGTGGATTGGCTGTAACCAATCCTCTCTCTGCTCCTTTCCTCATAGGTTAAGCCTCATCTCAGGACTTTTCCAGACCCTGAATCCCGTCAAAAGGCTCTCAGTGCCTCCCACTGAGGAGTTGCTGTGAGCTGCCCCTTCCCCAGAGGGCCCCCACAGCGGGGATGGTGCTGGGCACAGCCCTTGGACCCTGGGATTCCACATGCAATAGACTTTCTCTCAGGTTTTACAGAGTTATGCTAATGCAGATATAGCCAAATAAATCATAAATACAAGAGGAACAATCCTGTCTGAGCCTGTTCATTGCTTTGTGTCAGGTGCACAGCACAATCCTGATGATGCTGAGGACACTCAGTGCTCACACCAGCACAGCCCCACAGGGAGGCAGGACAGGCTCCTTCCCTGCTGGTTCTGGACAAATAGATTGGATACAGCCATATCCTAGCTGATATCAAATCTGTAATATCTCATCAGGCCTCATTTCTTTGCCAAAAAAGCTTCCCATCAGTGCCTGATTCAGCAAAGCCATTGCCTGTGTGAAGGAATTCAAACACCTGCTTTGAGTGCTCTGCCAAACTGGGCCTCACCACAGGCAAAGCTCTGCTTTAAGGTGGCTCCAGGCAGCTCCACTCTCACCCCCCAGCAGCTGCTGGTGCCTGGATCCCTCAGGGCTGAGCCTCTCCAAGCACTCACTGAACAAACTCAAACTCTACCAGCAGCAACTCAGCATCTCAGCACCCAAACCCACAGGCTGAGTCAGGAGCCAACACATTTGGAATCCATCTTCTCCCAACAGAGCATTTCACTTCAAATAACACTTGGTTAAAAGTGCCATTATTTAAACTGTGTGTCTCCATTATTACTAAAGGAATAATTGATATTTCTTACACAGTCTGCCTCTCACATCGACCATTACAGCTCAGAGTTTACCAGCTTTTTAAGCCAAATTATCTCCCAAATTTATATTCTCTCTCCCACTGGCACTTGGAGAGCTCAGGTGTGTTCACCCCAGAGCTTTGGGAGGTGACATCTGCTGTGCTGGGCAGCCCCAACTGCATCCTGAGCTCAGGTGGATGTGCCAGCCTGATTTTGCCCCCCACACCCTGGCACTGGGATTATTCCAGTCCTACATAAAACCACCAGCAGCCAAAGGACATGAAAAACCCATGCTGAGCTCAGGGCTCATGGCCCCTCAGAGTTCCAGCCAAACCTTTAACCCCAAACCTCAAAGAGAAGAGTTCTTTATAACATTACACTGCATTGCTCAAGATGAAACAACAAAGTAAATTGCAAGGGCAGTTTGTTGGGTTCTTTTACCTCTCAGGGCAAGGAAGGCTCCCCAGGAGCTGCTCCAGCATTTCCAGTTTGTACTTCAACCTGTCCTTTTATAAAGAAGGAGCTGTAACAAACTCCACCCTGCCCACACCTGAGCTGAGGGAGGAACAAAATCACCTGCTCCACACCGGGAAAACCCTGGTACGTGGTTGTCTCTTTTTAGTACAGGCCTCTAAATAAAACCCATCTAAAATAACGAGGGGAATAACAGCAGGGCTTGCCAAGCTGGCAGAGGTGGATTATAACCAAAGGCCTTTCCCACCTCCCCAGGGAGGGAGGAAGCTGGGCCTTAAATGACTTGTCTTGCTAAAAATGACCTGTCTTGCTAAAAATGACCCTGTTTATGAAAAACCCAGCCACGGGGTTTGTCCTTCTGCCGGCTGGGAGCCACATCCAGCTCTCAGCCCAGCCCCAGCACCCGTGTCCTCCTGCAGCAGCTCCCTGGGGTGTGCTCAGGGAAGGAAGCCCCTCCAGAGAGTCCTGCCAGGCTGGGGAGGGCTGGCACAGAGCGGTGTGAACCAAACCAAACCCCTGCAGAGCTGCTGGTCGGGACAGGAAACCAAAGTGTGTTCAGAAAACGCTTCTCAGTGCAGCTTAGATCTGCCCCGAAATGCCGGGCAAGGTCGTGCCCTGAATGTCCCCGGTGTCACAGCTCGGATGGGCAGCGCGGGGCTCCCCTGCCCTGACATCCCCGGGCCGCCCCTGCCCCGTCCGAGCCGTGAGCCGGCGAGTCCCGGCGCCGCTCCTTGTCCTGCAGTGACACCCACCGGTAACGGGCTCCTACCGCCGCTGCAGCGGCTCCTCCCGCTGCCTGTGCCCCCCTTGCCCCCGGCCGAGCCCTCCGCTCCCTCCTGCCGATGCCCTCGTTTGGTCACCGGAGCATCCTGGCGGAGCCCGAGCATCCCCGCGGTGCCAGCTTGCATCCCCAGCACCCAGCCAACCTTCAGGAGGGGTTCCTCCCTCTGCCAGAGCCTTCAGGACCCCGGGCTGTGCAGATATCTCTGGATTAACCCTTGCTCAGTCACCATCAGAGCTCTGCAGGGAAGGGAACACCGGGGTCAGGCTGGGTCAGCCCTGCCCCTTGGCCCCAGGGCTAAACCTGCACTGGTGACAGGAACCAGGAGAGCCCAGCATCACCCAGCAGGGTGGGATGAACAGCAGCTCCCAAAGCTGCCACAGTCCTAAATCCACCCCTGGATTGTGACTGAGGCTTGTGAGGAGGTGGCTGTGAATGCAGTTGGCGTCAGGGGTCTCCTCTTGGCTGATTGTTTGTGAACAGGAACATTCTGGAAATCGGGGTTTAAGGGCAGGCACACAGAGGGAAGGAGTGTGCGCTGCTCTGTGGTCTGTGCTGGGAGCCACAGAAAAATCCTTGGAACCTCACCTGTCCTGGTGATGTAGGAGGGACACCACATATGGGCAGAATGGGGCACATTTCTGCCTTGGGGAGTCTAGCTCTGAAACAACTCAATAAAACAATAGCATTAATAGTAATAATAGCAATCATAATTTTAGTGTCATTAGAACATGAGCAGCAGTGCATCTGTAGCTGCTGGGAGCCCCGAGTGTGGCCTAGGAGTGACATATCTGTCCCCAGGGCTGGGCATGGCACTATACAGAACTTGCTCTGGGAGGTTCAATAAATACTCCCCAAAATCTTGCACATCATCAGGAAGTTGGTCTCATCTAGGGTCGTCCTTGTGGTTATATGAAAGCAGGTGCTTTATTCAAGAGCAAACCTCACCAGCCCAAACCTGTCCCTGCATGGCTGATCCACATCCTGATCCTAATCCCACTCCCTGCCCTGCTGCCTTTTCCAGTCCCACTCCTGGTCCCAAACAAAACCTCAGTGCTGGTTCTGTCCCAGTGCAAATTTCCACCCCAAATTTGGTCTCCTGGTTGAACAGGGAGGCTGCCAGAGCCCAGGAACCAACACAAACACTGAGAGGAGCTGCCAAACCCTATCGGGGTCTCACCAGAACCACTTCCTGCACACCCATCGCTCTGCTCCTGTCCAAAGGGACACCTGGCCCAGCCTCGTGGATGGTGGACACTGCAAAAGTGACCTGGCCCCAGTGCTGGCTCTCTGTGCTGGGAGGGACACAGGGCACAGCAGCAGCAGGAGCTGGGAGGCTGAGCAGCCCTCAGCACGAGGGCTGATGATGCCGATTTTGTTCCTGGGCTTGTCCTCCTCTAAAGTTCTTTTGTTCCGCTGCCCCGATCGCAGGCGGCCCCGAGCTGCGGGGCCGAGGGCAGGAGGAGCGGGGGCCCTGCGTGCGCCGCTGCCCGACTGCTGGCAGCCGGGCTGCCCCAGGGGGCTCTCCCCTCCTTGGTCGCCTCCAAGCTGCCGGCCAAGGGCGGCTTTGGAAGAGGGACAAGATGCAGCTGACTGGCCGGGAAGGTGGGGAACAGAAGAAATCGAGTGTTTGAGAAATAACCAGCGACATCGCTTTAAAGTGACGCAGCTCCACGCGCCCGGGTGTGGACGTTTTCCCATCTCCGCGGCGAAGGCTCTATCCACGGGAAAAAAACCCTAAATAAACCCTGGAGGAGACAGCAGCCAGTCTGACCGCGAGGAAGGTGGGAATCCTGCGTGAGCCTGTCCCTCTCCAGCCTGGGAGACCAACAACAGCAAACCCCGACGGGGAGGGAGGGAGCAAAGTTGGTGTCTCCGGCAGAACCGGGCAGGACGGGGCAGCCCTGCCTGAGGCGATCGGTGTTTTATTTAAAATGCGATTGACGGCAGAAAAAACCCGCTCTGAGTGCTGTCCCTGCCCGGTTGCAGCAGTAGGTTCCGCCCTGGCGCGGGCAGAGCGATGCCCGATCCT
>NW_005054329.1:4052595-4052935 GCF_000277835.1 Geospiza fortis | reverse complement strand
CCGCCTCCGGCTGGGAGCCCCCGGGCTGCCCCCCAGCCCCGCGCCGCCGCGGCTCCGGGCACGGGTGGGGTGGCCGGGACCCCGGGTGAGGTTGGGGTCCGTCCCCCCTCACCCCACCCCCTTCGCGGCCAAAGTTTGCCTCTGCCTCCCTCTCCCCCCCTCTCCTGTCTGTCTGTGAGTGCAGCTGGGCGCGATGCTGAAGACGGAGCAGCCCTGGATCTAACGCGCGGCGCCTCGGAGAGCCTTGCAGCAATTGTTGCCCGGATCCCAGACTGAACTTTGCTCTTTTTTTTTTTTTTTCCTTTTTACCTAGTTTTTAATTTTTTTTCTTTCGGTTTTT
>NW_005054329.1:4050323-4051773 GCF_000277835.1 Geospiza fortis | reverse complement strand
CCCGCCGGGAAAGGAGGAGCGGAGACGGATTTCTGCCTGCGAGGGAAAAAAATTAAAAAAAAAAAAAGAAAAACCAAAACAAACAAACCAAAACAGAACCGTGACAAAATAACCACGCATTTGCCAGGTATTTGCCTTGCTCCGGTGAGAAACGAACAAGCCATTCGGCGGGGTTTGATTCGATTGTTGTTATTTGGGTTATTATTTTGGAAATCGTTCAAAACCGAGCAGTGCAGACGGCGAGCCCCGGGCCGCATCCACAGCGCCGGCGGAGCGTGGGGCGGGATGCGAGGGCTGCTCGCCCCGGGCTGGGGGCTTCGGCCTCCCGGGCCCCCGCAGCCCCTTCCCGGCTCCCCCTTTCCTCTGGGAGAGGCACAGGAACAGCAGGGGAGATTTGGGGTCAGAGCTGACCCCTCGGAGCAGTTTATCCCGGGTGCCTTCTCCCATCCCACCCTCATCTCCTCTGCAGAAACTTTTCTCCGGGAAAACTGTTCGCCGGCTGTTTGAAAGGGAAGGGAGAGGGAATCCATCCAGCTGGGCGGAGAACAGGGAGGTGATGGCACCTCGCGGGGCCGCTGAATTTGGGGGGATTGGCTGGAAAAAAGAGGGACAAGCTGAGCCCTGTCCTGGCTACAAATGCACCCTGGGCTCGCCCGGAGCCGCTCGGCTGAAATCTGGTTCATGGAGGAAAAAATATTCGCCCAATTAAGCCTCCAAAGGCGGCGGCAGGTTCTGGACATCACGGGCCGATTTTCACTCCAAACGAAGGATGGAGCCCGGGCTCGGTGCCGGGGCTGGAAGTGCCCCGGGAGGAAACATCGGCCCCACCGCTTTGCAGGGCCGGCAGTGCCGCGAGTCCCACCTTGGCTGTTTGTCCTCGCCTCCTACACCCGGCCCCAATTCCTGCACCTCTTCTCCCCCTGTCCCAGATCGCCGAGACGAGAAAGAAGCGAGGGGAGAGGAGAAAAGGGGTTCTCTGCATCCCCCTGAGCCGGCCGGGCCCGGGCCGGGGATGCAGATTTGGGTGGGGGCCGCTTCCCGGAGCCCCTCGGCTCCTCTTCCGTCCCTGCGGCGGGACAGCCACGGCCACGCTGCAAATGCCGTTTAAAAGGGGGAAAAAATTCCTTTAAATTGCGAGGGAAACACTGCTTAAACGGGGCGCAAAAAAAAACCCCACTGCTTAAAATAAAGGGGAAAAAGACTGTCTAAGCGGAGGAAAAAAAGCCCAAAGCCAGTTTAGATGTGGAAGAAAACCACAGTTTAAATGAGAGTAAAACCCCAGCATCAGTGGAGGAGTGAAGATCCCCGCTCCCAGAGCGATCCTTTTTGTGCCGCTTTGGAAATAGCCTTTCCTGGGGCAAAACGCCCCAGATTTATTCCGCAAAGGGGCTGCGAAACTCGGCCTAACCCCCAGCGGCCAAAGTGCCGGAAAAACCTAAAATATATATTT
>NW_005054329.1:4049056-4050012 GCF_000277835.1 Geospiza fortis | reverse complement strand
GCTCGTTCCGCCTGCTCGGCCAGAGCCAGGATTTCTGGTTGAAGGGTTTCACTCCCCGGTGGCTCAATTAACCGGATTATTGTCTTCCTACAGAGAGAAATCAGCTCGCGTTCGGCTCCAGCCTTGTCCCTACTCAGCCCCGCCACCAGCAAATTTAGCATAAACCCTTGTAAAAGAAAATAACAACAAACCCAAACGCCGCCGATTTGTATAAATCGAACCTATTTGCTCCATAATCTCCTTTAGGAGATAGGAGAAGGCGAGCACAAGCAGGAATTTTTTTTCCCCCTTTTATTTTTGTTGCTGCTCTGTAATTTTCTCATCACCTTCCAACATTTTGAGGCGTAAATTCCCGCATCGCTCCGCCGGCGCGTATGCACCGACCGCGCTAACGAACGGCCACCAACCCCTCTCGTTCGGCCTTTTTTAAAGAAAAAAACAGGGTTAAACAGGGGTTTGCGAAGTGCTTTGCCCAGTATTTCGTTGTGCGCCCTGGAGAAGGGAGGTTTGCTGCCTGCCCCGGCAGCATCCCCGGGAGGACGGAGGATTCTCCGAGGAGGGGAGAGGCAGGACCAGCACCGCAACATTCCCCTCCAAAAAAAAAGAAAAAAAGCGGGTTCGCAATTTTCGGTTTTGGTTTGTTTGTTTTGGTTAAAAAAATAAAAGAGAGAGAGAGAGGTAGATAGAAAAAGAAGGAAATAAAAAATATCCAAGCACCAAGAAAGCTTTTTGAGTTTGGAGGAATACGCCCAGAGGAAGGTCCTGCCCTGAGAGAAAGGAGGGGTGAGGGGGATCAGGGGGGTCCGGGCAGGAGGGCGGCGGGGCCGGGCCGGGGGTTCTCTCGGCACAGTCTGAGGTTCCTGCTCCGATCCCAGACCCTCGGGACGGGGAAAAGCCGGGCCCGGCTCGGGGAGCCCCTGAGTTCCCTTTGGCAGCCGGGGTTAAAATTTACCGGG
>NW_005054329.1:4048016-4049014 GCF_000277835.1 Geospiza fortis | reverse complement strand
GGTTCTCTCGGCAAAGTCGGAGGTCCCTGCTCCGATCCCAGACCCTCGGGACGGGGAAAAGCCAGGCCCGGCTCGGGGAGCCCCTGAGTTCCCTTTGGCAGCCGGGATTAAAATTTACGGGGGTGCAGAGTAAATGTGCCGTGAGCCCCACTCGGAGCCGAGCCCTGCACTGGGTCACCCCCTCTGCTGAGGGAAATTCCCTTCCTGCCCTGACCCGGCCTCTTTTCCTCCCTCTCGGCTCAGTGAAAGAAGAAGGGGACCGAGAGATCTCCAGTTCCCGGGACAGTCCCCCGGTGCGGCTGAAAAAGCCGCGCAAAGCCCGCACCGCCTTCACCGACCATCAGCTGGCCCAGCTGGAGCGCAGCTTCGAGAGGCAAAAATACCTGAGCGTGCAGGACAGGATGGAGCTGGCGGCCTCCCTCAACCTCACCGACACGCAGGTGAAAACGTGGTACCAGAACAGAAGGTAAAAATGCACCGTTCCCTCCTGCCCACCGATCCCGCCCTGCTCCCCTCCCCGGCCGCGCACCCCAAACCACGCAGGGATTTGCACCCCAAAACCGCCCCGTCCCTCCCGGCACCGGGACTGGGGCGATGTCCGGCCCGTCCCCGCCTCTCCCGGGGCTTTTTACCCCAAAGCCAAGGGGAGGAAAGCGATGCCGGGTGTGGGCCAGGAGGGGCAATCCGTGCCCCCAGCCCCGGCAAGGCGGGGAGGCAGGACCGGGCTTCCAGCTAAACACAACAGCATAACACATCGGCCCATTAATAATAGATACCAATTACTGCTTTGGGCATCAATAATTAACACCCTTTACAGTAATTACACAATTATTATTATGATGAATAATTTACTGGTGGAAATAGGTTTAGCGCTTCAGCGACAAATCTGTAAAAGGGCTGGCGACGTGGTGGCTTCGGTGGGTTTGTCCCGACATCGCCAGCCCCGACCATTGCCACCGCCACCCAACGAGGGATCCCCGGCTGCAGCCCCCGCCCCG
>NW_005054329.1:4038587-4044746 GCF_000277835.1 Geospiza fortis | reverse complement strand
ACATTCTCTAATATTTAATTGTCCTTGTAGCCGTAGCAGATTCCTCCTCTTACATTAATGAAGTACAAGGCTTCGTTACACGTTTGTAATTGCAATATTTAAGTTTGCCATTTCACATCTGGAAGGAGCTGGAAATTCCCGTGTACCAGTGGAGCCAGCACCATAGCACAGTGCCAGGGTCCAGTTTGTGCTAGGAGGATGGGAGGAGAGAGCAGGACAGAGTCTCAAGGAATCCTCTGCTCTGGGAGGGGGGAATGGCTGTGCCAGAGTGGTGGGAAGGAAAGAGAGCAGAGGGGACAGGAGGGCTGGAGCTGTTGCTGCCAGAGAGATCTCACAGCAGAGCCAAGCTTCAAGATAAAGCAGTTTAGGGAAGACACCACAAGCTCTAAGCAGAGAGCACCACACTTGCCACATGAACAGCATCGCGTGTGGGAGGATCTCAACACCTGCTGGAGGACCAAGCTCCCCTCCAGCCTGTGTGCAGGGACTGAGATGGGGGCTGGTGTCCCACAGCAGAACCCACCAGCACTGGCCCTGCACCTACAGCAGCCCCTGAGCAGGCTGGAAATGTTTCCAGAGGATGGTGCCAGGTGGGCACAATCCTGGCAGAGCCCCAGGGGTAGGACAGGCTGTGCTGGGTTGAAATCATATGAAGAAAAAAAACCAGAAGAGTTGAGAAGCACCAGTCACAGCAGGGAAACCTTTGGAGTATTGCAGCAGGGATTTCTCCAGGGTACAGAGCCGAACAAGCTGCTGCTGCTGCTGGTTGGGTTCTGTCAGCTCCAGGCTCTGGATCCAGAGGGTGCAGTGGGTTTGCAGGGCCAAACACGGTCCTGGCTCTCAGGTTCCTTTTACCCAGCTCAAGGGCCACCTTCCTCCCCTCCTGGCACAGCTCTAACCAGGACCAGCATCCTCAGAACAGCCACAGCAGGAGCTGCCCTGCTGGACATGCCAGCACACACAAAGTCATCGCAATCAGCAGAATTGTTTCCAGCCAAGATATTCCACGGCTTCATCCAAGCACCAAACCAAACGATGTCAGAATGGAAAGCCCAGAGCACTGCTGCTTTTCCTGCCCTCTCCCAGGAGAAAACAAGGTGTTGTACACAGGGAGGTTCTGCTGCTTTCTACCCTGCCTAGTTTTGGTGCTCTCAGCAGTCAGGGAGCAGGGCTGTGTCCTGTGTCTGACCCAGCCCCTGGTGTTCAACTGTGACCCTTGCCCCAAGGTGACCTCCTTGCTTTTCCCTAATCCAAAGCCTTGCAGTGAGAACTCTCCAGCTGCAGAGGAGAGGAGGGTGGGAGCTCCTACCACAGCTAAAGGACACGGAGCCAGAAGAGAGCTGAGAAAGCACAAGAGCATCTCCTGCAATCCCAGGGTGTGAGAGCAGGGAAGGCAAACCCAGCTAAGCCCTGGTCTGACTCACAAGCAGCTTTGCAGAAAAGTTACACAAAAGTGCCACAATTTCCAGACCAAACCCAGGGACTCTGGGCTGCAGGGCAGTGAGGCCCTTGCCCTCCACCACAATCCAGACAAGCAAACAGGACCAAGGCCAAAACCAAAGCTGCAGTTCCACCAACACTGCCAAACCCAGCTCCCACCCAGCCAAGACCCCTCCAGCACACACCATGTACCTCAGAGCAAGAGGGGACAAATCCGGGAGAAGTTCAGGGCAACATCCACCTGCTCCATGCCACGGGAATCCACTGTCACCCCTGGCTGCTCCTCTGGCATTTGGGTGCTCAGAGGATTTGGGAACCTCTGCACACAAAACACCCTGGTCCTGCTGCAGGTGGTGGAGATTTGCAGGTGGTGGAAATGATGGAACCCTAGAGCAGCTCACAGCTCCAAGCACCACCACACCCTGCCCTGCCTGAATGAAAGGGTGATTTGAGTGAAATCCACCCCAAACCTACCAGGTTCTTACTGAATTGAGTGGTGCACAAGGGTGAAGGCAGATCAGAGCCAATCTGGAGCTGCCCAAGTGTAAATGAAGGCGGAATTTGACTCCTGCCCACCCAGCCACAATTCACACACCTTTTTCTCATCAGCCTTCGAGTCTGTTAGGAGAAAACTCAGGTGCATGTGCATTTAACTTCAGGTGCATGTGCATTTCTGTTACCACTTTCTTATTTACCAATCTCCTCCTCTCTCTTACCCTAATCAAGCAATCCAGCCCTATCTGCTAAAGATGGTGAAGCTGAAAGAAAAAGACACTCTAATATTTTTTAAAAATCACTTTATTCATCATAATCATTTGTACTGTTTCATGCCCAGTTAATACAGGCAGCAATGAGATCTCCTGATGTCTCTCACCTATGTGCTGTTGGCCTTTTTTCCCACTCTTATGAATTTGCCAATAGTCCCTATTAATTCCTACGTGACAGTCAGCCAGGAGAAGGTCATGTACTTTCCCTTCATGCACAAGAGCATTCCCAAACTTGCACTCTCTGCATCATTCTGAGTCATTTTCATCCTCAGGGGTTTCTTTTCTGTTTAAGTTGACATCTGCCTTATACCTGATTGCTCTTCCAAATAGTTCTCATAACTAAATCAGGTGGGCTTTGTTTTTATTTTAATCTAATAAATGTTTGTAACTTCATTGTCTCTGAAAATGATGATTAATTTGATACTGGAACCTTTCTGTCATCTTTCAGAAGTGTTGAAAACAGTATTGCAGTGAAATCAGAGTGTTTAATAATTGCCTGGGAGGAAAGAAAAATTCTGGTTTCAAAAGTTACCTGCACTTCAGAAATTAAATACTTTGGGGTTGATTGCTGCTCTCCTACAATCCTTTGTATGACTCACTACAGCCCAAAGTAGGTGCCCTCAATTCTGCATTTACAAGGCATCATTTTCATCTGTTTATACTCCTTTTTCAGTACTTTTCTTCCTTCTGACATCTGAAATTGCCACTGTTTGAGCACTTTCTGCTCCTGCATTAAACATGCCTGGCTCAGGTCATGGTGGGCTGCTCTTCCTCACCCCTTTCCTTGAGGAAGACACGTGCAGGGAGCAAAGTTGTGTTTTGGCTGGGTTTGTGCTGTTCTCACCCCTGCCCTGCTTGGTGCTTGTGCTCTAGGAGGGGCTGGAAGAAGCAGAGGGAGGGACAGGTGGGGGCTCACCTGTAGGGCAATCTCCTGCAGGCTTTGGGGGCATTTTCCCACCCACAGTGGGAAAGTTTGGGTTTCATTTCACAGACTCTGGTGAACAAGTGCCAGTCTCAGCACACTGGGGCCATCCTGCATCCCTTTTCCCAGAGTCCCAGTTCTCTGATGGGAACAAGATGGATGGCAAATGGGAAAAGCAAGAAGTGAAATCCATTAGCCCAAACAGGCCCAGGCAAGGCAGAGAACCCCAAAAGGCTGGGTCACGACTGGCAAGGGTTTGCAAGAACCTGCAAAGGCTTTAATGTTCAGAGAGGTGAGACATCTCAGACTCCCTCTGTGTTACATAATCAGGAATGACAACATGCTGCAGGCAAGGAGAAGTTTGGAGACTGCTGGATTCCACTCTGGCTCCTTCCCACAGTGACAATGTTTGTCCCCAGGAGCTCTGACAGGGAGTTCTGTGCCCATGAGCACTGCCCCAAAGGGACTGTGTGTCACTGCACTGAAGAGCTCTGCACAACCCTGCCACTGGCATCCCTGCAGGTGGCAATTGTGACTAACAGTGACCAGGGACAGACCCTGCCCAGGGCACAGAGGACAGGAGAGGAGGTGGCAGCAGTGTGGCTTCATTGCCTGAGACAGGAGCAGAAGTGCTCCCTGTGCAGTGACAGGGCACAGGGCAGATTTCCCTCTCCATGGTGCTCCTCCCCTGCCATGCTTACCTGGCTGGAAACAGCAAGTGAAGGGATTGTGGAGTGCTCCTTAGAGAGAAAAGCACCTCCTGCCTGCCCAAACTTGTCTCACTTCTATGTTGCACACACATCACGTTTCTCTGAAAATCACATTTAACCTTTTTTTTATTTTTCTTGCTAAAAAACCATCTCAGGAACACGGCGCATCTTCAGGAGGCCACATTGAACTGCAGCAGTGCAACAGGACACGCCCAGATTCCATTCCACTTGGACCTATGGAATGAAGGGGAGGAGGCCAAGATCCCCAGGATCCCTCCCACACTTGCCTGATAAATTGAAACACTCCTCAGCTGCTTTGGCAGGTCACCCTGACCCCCGGCTGAGGCACTCAAGCAGCTTTTACAGCCAAAGACTGGAAGGGCCTGGCTTATGCTGGAATCTGCTGGTTGCCAGCTTTTCTCTGCTTTTTCTTCTTCTTCTTGACCTTGGCTCCAGCAGTGTCCATCCCACTGGAATATTCAGAGCACAGGAGCTCAGCAAGGCGGCGTTTGCTGTGGGTCTTCTTGAGCAGCTCAGACCTGGGCAGGGGCAAGAGCAGAGCAATTCAGGAATTCAGGAATTCAGAACCCCTTCTCCTGCTGGGTGGGTTCCTGCAACGCCACTGACAGTTGCACATTAGAGAAGGAGCAGCTCCCTTTCCTTGAGGCTTGATTTGAAATTCTGCCTCATGCAAAATTAGGTTTTGTTGTGACAGGTTTCCACAAAGGTGGCAAAATATCACGGCGTTTTTCAAAGCAAGCCTTTGTTCTGTACAAATGCTCTTGCAGGGGTGGTGGGGAGAAGGAGGGAAGCTTGTGTGCCTGAAGGCTGATGAATGAGGTGACACAGCAGTTTGGAAATAATAATAATAATAATAATAATAATAATAATAATAATAATAATAATAATAATAATAATAATAATAATAATACCAAAACAACCTATCAGCCCAATGACATTGAACAACGGAAACATTTTATAAACAGAGCTTAAATCCACAACCCCTCCCAAACAAACCAGAGGAAAATTAGAATGTCATGAGTCTAAATCCAACAGATTTTCTTTTCTTGCAGTGTCCTGCAGCCATCCCATGCACCTCACAGCCTCCCTCTCCAGAGACTGCCTTTTGCAAGAGTAGCTGCATTTTGCATGGCCACCAAACTCCAATATGGATGTCCCTGCAGCCCTAAACTGCCAGCTGTAAATATAAAAACCCACTCAGTATTTTCCCACCATGAGTTCTGCCACTGTCCTGCTCTATAACCTTGGGCAAAGCTCACCCTCAGTTATTTAAAACACAATTTCTTGGGTGCAGGATCAGTCATTCCCTAGCTCATTCCCATGGTCCTGGGCACAACAGGGTGGCCACAGCTACTGGGGTTGGCATCTCCCACCCTCCTCTTCATCACCACAGTGTCACAGCCCGGTTTGGGTTGGAAAGGACCCTAAACATCCCCTCATTCCTTTCCCTAGACCAGGTCTAACCTGAGCCCCTTCCAGCCTGGCCCTGAACAGCTCCTGGGTGACCTCTCTGAGCAAGTTCTAGTAAGGACCTGTAACAGATCTCACTTGTTTCCAGAAAAACACAACAGAAACCTGTCTGTCCCTCTGCACATGAGGGAACTGAACTGAACAGCAGCCCCAGAGAGCTTTGCTGACAACACAGGGACTCAGCAATCCTAAAGGTGACACATCAAAGTCCCTTCCGGTGCCCAAACCCACGCTGGGTGTTGAAGAGAAGGAAGAAATTCTGGCTGCAGCAATGGCTCAAGGCATTCAAACACCCAGGGAGGACAAGGGAAGTGAACTCCTGGCTGCCTGGGGTGTTTTTTGCTCCCTTCCCACAGCCTGTGCAGGGGCATCCTCTGCTCAGCCCCCTCCACCAGTGGCTGAAGTTCCTATCTGACACTTTGATTGTTGTCTCCAAGCATTTCCTACAGTAATTCCTGGGTTTCCAAGCAACACACCAGTTTACTTAACAACAGGGAACTCTCTGCTGCAGGAGGACAAGGAATCCACCAGTAGCTGCAGGGCTGAGCTGCAGCTCAGCAGGGAGGTTGTCCAACACTTTATTATCAATCAGGTGAAATTGCTGCCCAATTAGTAAATCAATACTCCCTGCTGAGGTGATCAGCTGTACACAGAAAAGCAGGGATGCAGGGAAAAGGGAGCTCTCTCCCTCTAACCCAGGGCCACAAAAATCAATGGAGTTGTGCTGTGGAACCTGTGCTCACTCATCACAGAAGAAAAGCAGCTGTCAAGGCCCTGTGTAACCATGAGATGGAGGAGCTACAGGAAAGCAGCCTGCAGTGACAGCACA